>NW_027195481.1:0-179194 GCF_038502225.1 Cherax quadricarinatus
CTCAGACTCAGCCCCTATCACTAGTACTGATTCAGACTCAGCCCCCAGCCCTAGTACTGATTCAGATTCAGTTCCCAGCCATAGCACTAATTAAAACTCAGCCCAGAGCACTAGTGCTGACCAAGACCCAGCCCCTAGCCCTAGTACTGATTCATACTCAGCCCCTAGCCGTATTACTGATTCAGAATCAGACCCCAGCACTAGCACTAATCCAAACTCAGCCCAGAGAGCTAATGTTGACCCAGACTCAGTCCCTTGCCCTAGTACTGATTCAGACTCAGTCCCCAGCGACAGCACTAATCCAAACTCAGCCAAGAGCGCTAGTGCTGATCCAGACTCAGCCCCTAGCCCTAATACTGATTCAGACTCATCCCATCTCCCTAGCACTAATCCAAACTCAGCTCAAAGCGCTAGTGCTGACCCAGACTCAGCCCCTAGACAAAGTACTGATTCAGACTCAGTTCCCAGCCATAGCACTAATCCAAACAGAGCCCAGAGCGCTAGTGCTGAACCACACTCAGCCCCTAGCCCTAGTACTGATTCAGACTCAGTCTCCAGCCCTAGCACTTATCCAAACTCAGCAAAGAGCGTTAGTGCTGACCCAGGCTCAGTCCCAAGCCCTAGTACTGATTCAGATTCAGCCCCTCAGCCCTAGCAGTAATAATAACTAAGCACAGAGAGCTAATGCTGACCCAGACTCAGCCCCTAGCTCTAGTACTCATTCAGACTCAGTCCCAAGCTCTAGTACCGATTCAGACTCAGTCCCCAGGACTAGCACTAATCCGAACTCAGCCAAGAGCGCTAGTGCTGACCCAGACCCAGCCCCTAACAATAGTACTGATTCAGACTCAGCCCCCATCGTTAGTACTGATTCAGACTCAGTCCACAGCCCTAGCACTAATCTAAACTCAGCTCAGAGCACAAGTGCTGACCCAGACTCAGCCCCTAGCCCTAGTACTGATTCAGACTGAGGCCCCAGCCCTAGTACTGATTCGGACTCAGTCTATAGCCATAGCACTAATCCAAACTCAGCACAGAGTGCTAGTGCTGACCCAGACTCAGATCCTAGCCCTAGTACTGATTCAGACTCAGCCCCAAGTATACTGATTCAGACTCACAGCTCTAGCACTAATCCATACTCAGCCCAGAGCGCTAGTGCTACTCAGACTCAGACCCCTAGCCCTAGAACTGATTCAGACTCAGCCCACAGCCCTAGTACTGATTCAGACTCAGTCCCAAGCCATAGCACTAATCCAAACTTAGCCCAGAGCGCTAGTGCTGACCCAGACTCAGCCCCTAGCCCTAGTATTGATTGAGACTCAGACCCCAGCCATAGAACTAATCCAAACTCAGCCAAGAGAGTGAGTGCTGACTCAGACTCAGTCCGTAGCCCTAGTACTGATTCAGACTCAGTCCCCAGCCCTAGCACTAATCCAAACTCAGCCCAGAGCGCTTATGCTGTCCTAAACTCAGCCCCTAGCCCTAGTATTGATTGAGACTCAGACCCCAGCCATAGAACTAATCCAAACTCAGCCAAGAGAGTGAGTGCTGACTCAGACTCAGTCCGTAGCCCTAGTACTGATTCAGACTCAGTCCCCAGCCCTAGCACTAATCAAAACTCAGCCCAGAGCGCTAGTGCTGACCCAGACTCAGCCCCTAAATAACAAAAAAAAGCACAATACCGTGACTGGAACGATACACAAATAACCCGCACATGAAAGAGAGAAGCTTACGACGACGTCTCTGTCCGACTTGGACCATTTACAAAATCACACTAACCAGAGGTGGAGCAGGACGGCTATATATAGGCAGGAAGAGGTGGTGGTAGTAGTAGTAGTAGTGGTACAAGAATGGTATATAATACCGACAAGATGAAATTAAGACACATGCGCAACTCCCGGGCATCCCTATCGTACACGTTTTGCCATCCAGCCAGCCACTGGATGGCGAAACGTCCACAACAAAGACAACCAGACGCCGCACATGTGTCTCAATTTCATCAGTAGTTGTAGTAGTAGTAGTAGTAGTAGTAGAGGTAGTAGTAGTGGTAGTGGTAGGAGTGGGGAATAAGGAGGACGAGCCAGTCAAATACAAAGGAAGGGAAGCACTGTAAGAGAGCTAGGTGCCCACAGAGGGAGAGCAAGCGCACAGAGGTGCGAGAAAGGGGAAGTGGTGAAATAAATGAAGAAGGAACAGAAACACGAGACAGAAGAGAGAAAGACAACCCAGAGGAGAAAAGGAAAGAGGAAAGGGGAAGAGGGAGAAGAAGAAAAAGAAAAGAAAAAATGAGGAGTCAGGTTAAGTCACGGGTGTTCTGAAGTTTGGAGCCTTTTACAATGTAGTGGGAGAGGAAGGCATCTACAGAGACGAAGCCAGGGCTAAGGTTCATTCAAGGAAAGTTGTGTATTAGAGAGGATTTAACTAGACGGCGACTGTTCGAGTTGGAAGTAGGGACGACAGTTTTAGCAGAAGACCAGTCAATAGGATGGCTATGATCTCTGACGTGACAGAAAAGAGCATTGTTAGTGTCGGCAAGCCTAACTCTATTTTTGTGCTCCCTAAGTCTGTCAGAAAGAGATCGACCAGTTTCTCCGAAGTATTGAAGAGGACAGGAGGAGCAAGAAATACAACATCTGTAGAGGGAGGAGAGGTATGAACGAGATTAGTGCGAAGAGTGTTAGTCTGGCGGAAGATAAGTTTGATGTCTAGGGGACGGAGAGAAATGTTGAGATTAGAAAGACCGGAAATGTAGGGAAGGCAGAGGATAGAAGAGTTCCCAGGAGTAGAGAGTTTGGGAGAGAAGAAATTGCGTTTAGCACATGAGAGGGCAGAGTCTATGAAATGGGAAGGGCAGCCAAGACGGGAAAACGAATTATGAAGAGTGGAAATTTCTGCTGGAAGGAACTGAGGATCACAGATGCGGAGGGCACGGAGAAGGAAGGAGATAAGAACACTTTTCTTGACAGGGGAAGCATGATAGGAAAAGTAGTGAATTTACATGCCCCTAGCCCGAGTACTGATTCAGACTCAGCCTCCAACCCTAGTACTGATTCAGACTCAGTCCCCAGCCCTAGCACTAATCCAAACTCAGCCCAGAGTGCTAGTGCTGACCCAAACTCAGCCCCTAACCATAGTACTGATTCAGACTGAGCTCCTAGCCCTAGTACTGATTCAGACTCAGCGCTCAGCCCTAGCACTAATTCAAACTCAGCCCAGAGCGCTAGTGCTGAACCAGACTCAGCCCCTAGCCTTAATAATTATTCAGATTCAGCCACCAGCCCAAGAACCGATTCAGACTCAGTCCCCAGCCCTAGCAATAATCCAAACTCAGCCCAAAGCACTAGTGCTGACCCAGACTCAGCCCCTAGCCCTAATACTGATACAGAGTTACTCCCCCAGCCTTAGCACTAATCCAAACTCAGCCAGCAGCGCAAGTGCTGACCTAGACTCTGCCACAAACCCTAGTACTGATTCAGTCTCAGCCCCCAGCCCTAGCACTAATCAAAACTCAGCCCAGAGTGCTAGTGCTGACTTAGACCCCTCCCTAGCCCTTGTAGTGATTCAGACTCAGTCCCCAGCCCTAGCACTAATCCAACATCAGCTCAGAACGCTAGTGATGACACAGACACAGCCCCTAGCCCTAGTACTGATTCACACTCAGTCCCCAGCACTAGCACTAATCCAAACTCAGCCCAGAGAGCTAATGTTGACCCAGACTCAGTCCCTTGCCCTAGTACTGATTCAGACTCAGTCCCCAGCGACAGCACTAATCCAAACTCAGCCAAGAGCGCTAGTGCTGATCCAGACTCAGCCCCTAGCCCTAATACTGATTCAGACTCATCCCATCTCCCTAGCACTAATCCAAACTCAGCTCAAAGCGCTAGTGCTGACCCAGACTCAGCCCCTAGACAAAGTACTGATTCAAACTTAGTAACCAGCCCTAGCACTAATCAAAACAGAGCCCACAGCGCAAGTGCTGAACCACACTCAGCCCCTAGCCCTAGTACTGATTCAGACTCAGTCTCCAGCCCTAGCACTTATCCAAACTCAGCATAGAGCGTTAGTGCTGACCCAGGCTCAGTCCCAAGCCCTAGTACTGATTCAGATTCAGCCCCCAGCCCTAGCAGTAATAATAACTAAGCACAGAGAGCTAATGCTGACCCAGACTCAGCCCCTAGCTCTAGTACTCATTCAGACTCAGTCCCAAGCTCTAGTACCGATTCAGACTCAGTCCCCAGGACTAGCACTAATCCGAACTCAGCCAAGAGCGCTAGTGCTGACCCAGACCCAGCCCCTAGCAATAGTACTGATTCAGACTCAGCCCCCATCATTAGTACTGATTCAGACTCAATCCACAGCCCTAGCACTAATCTAAACTCAGCCCAGACAGAGCGCAAGTGCTGACTCAGACTCAACCCCTTGCCCTCGTACTGATTCAGACTCAGGCCCCAGCCCTAGTACTGATTCGGACTCAGTCTATAGCCATAGCACTAATCCAAACTCAGCACAGAGTGCTAGTGCTGACCCAGACTCAGATCCTAGCCCTAGTACTGATTCAGATTCAGCCCCAAGCCCTATTACTGATTCAGACTCAGTCCCCAGCCCTAGCACTAATCCATACTCAGCCCAGAGCGCTAGTGCTGACTCAGACTCAGACCCCTAGCCCTAGAACTGATTCAGACTCAGCCCCCAGCCCTAGTACTGATTCAGACTCAGTCCCAAGCCATAGCACTAATCCAAACTTAGCCCAGAGCGCTAGTGCTGACCCAGACTCAGACCCTAGCCATAGTACTGGTTCAGACTCAGCCCCAAGCCCTATTACTGATTCAGACTCAGTCCCCAGCACTAGCACTAATCCAAACTCAGCCCAGAGAGCTAATGTTGACCCAGACTCATTCCCTTGCCCTAGTACTGATTCAGACTCAGTCCCCAGCGACAGCACTAATCCAAACTCAGCCAAGAGCGCTAGTGCTGATCCAGACTCAGCCCCTAGCCCTAATACTGATTCAGACTCATCCCATCTCCCTAGCACTAATCCAAACTCAGCTCAAAGCGCTAGTGCTGACCCAGACTCAGCCCCTAGACAAAGTACTGATTCAAACTTAGTAACCAGCCCTAGCACTAATCAAAACAGAGCCCACAGCGCAAGTGCTGAACCACACTCAGCCCCTAGCCCTAGTACTGATTCAGACTCAGTCTCCAGCCCTAGCACTTATCCAAACTCAGCATAGAGCGTTAGTGCTGACCCAGGCTCAGTCCCAAGCCCTAGTACTGATTCAGATTCAGCCCTCAGCCCTAGCAGTAATAATAACTAAGCACAGAGAGCTAATGCTGACCCAGACTCAGCCCCTAGCTCTAGTACTCATTCAGACTCAGTCCCAAGCTCTAGTACCGATTCAGACTCAGTCCCCAGGACTAGCACTAATCCGAACTCAGCCAAGAGCGCTAGTGCTGACCCAGACCCAGCCCCTAGCAATAGTACTGATTCAGACTCAGCCCCCATCATTAGTACTGATTCAGACTCAATCCACAGCCCTAGCACTAATCTAAACTCAGCCCAGACAGAGCGCAAGTGCTGACTCAGACTCAACCCCTTGCCCTCGTACTGATTCAGACTCAGGCCCCAGCCCTAGTACTGATTCGGACTCAGTCTATAGCCATAGCACTAATCCAAACTCAGCACAGAGTGCTAGTGCTGACCCAGACTCAGATCCTAGCCCTAGTACTGATTCAGACTCAGCCCCAAGCCCTATTACTGATTCAGACTCAGTCCCCAGCCCTAGCACTAATCCATACTCAGCCCAGAGCGCTAGTGCTGACTCAGACTCAGACCCCTAGCCCTAGAACTGATTCAGACTCAGCCCACAGCCCTAGTACTGATTCAGACTCAGTCCCAAGCCATAGCACTAATCCAAACTTAGCCCAGAGCGCTAGTGCTGACCCAGACTCAGACCCTAGCCATAGTACTGGTTCAGACTCAGCCCCCAGACCTAGTACTGATTCAAACACAGTCGCAAGCCATAGCACTAATCCAATCTCAGCCAAGAGCGCTAGTGCTGACCCAGACTCTGCCCTTATCCCTAGTACTGATTCAGACTCAGCCCCTAGCCCCAGTACTGGTTCAGACTCAGCCCCCAGCCCTAGCACTAACCCAAACTCAGCTAAGAAAGCTAGTGCTGACCCAGACTCAGCCCCAAGCCTTAGTGCTGATTCAGACTCAGTCCCCAGCCCTAGCACTAATCTGAACTCAGCCAAGAGCGCTAGTGCTGACCCAGACTCACCCCTAGCCCTATTATTGTTTCAGACTCAGCCCCCAGCCCTAGTACTGATTCGAACTCAGTCCCAAGCCATAGCACTAATCCAAACTCAGCTCAGAGAGCTAGGGCTGACCCAGACTCAGACCCTAGCCCAAGTACTGATTCAGACTCAGCTCCCAGCCCAAGTACTGATTCAGACTCAGTCCCCAGCCCTAGCACTAATTCAAACTCAGCCCTGAGCGCTTATGCTGACCTAGACTAAGCCCCTATCCCTAGTACTGATTCAGACTCAGCCCCCAGCCCTAGAACTAATCCAAACTCAAAGAAGAGAGTAAGTGCTGACCCAGAGTCTGCCCCTAGCGCTAGTACTGATTCAGACACACACTCCAACCCTAGTACTGATTCAGACTCCATCCCCAGCCCTAGCACTAATCCAAACTCAGCCCAGAGCGCTGATGCTGACCCAGACTCAGCCCCTACCCCTAGTACTGATTCAGACTCAGTCCCCAGCGACAGCACTAATCCAAACTCAGCCCAGAGCGCTAGTGCTGATCCAGACTCAGCCCCTAGCCCTAGTACTGATTCAGACTCATCCCATCTCCCTGGCACTAATCCAAACTCAGCTCAAAGCGCTAGTGCTGACCCAGACTCAGCCCCTAGCCAAGGTACTGATTCAAACTCAGTAACCAGCATTAGCACTAATCAAAACAGAGCCCAGAGCGTTAGTGCTGGACCACACTCAGTCCCTAGCCCTAGTACTGATTCAGACTCAGTCTCCAGCCCTAGCACTTATCCAAACTCAGCAAAGAGCGTTAGTGCTGACCCAGGCTCAGCCCCAATCAATAGTACTGATTCAGATTCAGCCCCCAGCCCTAGCAGTAATAATAACTAAGAGCAGAGAGCTAGTGCTGACCCAGACTTTGCCCCTAGCCCTAGTACTCATTCAGACTCAGTCCCCAGCTCTAGTACCGATTCAGACTCAGTCCCCAGGACAAGCACTAATCCAAACTCAGCCCAGAGCGCAAGTGCTGACCCAGACCCAGCCCCTAACAATAGTACTGATTCAGACTCAGCCCCCATCGTTAGTACTGATTCAGACTCAGTCCACAGCCCTAGCACTAATCTAAACTCAGCCCAGACAGAGCGCAAATGCTGACTCAGACTCAACCCCTTGCCCTCGTACTGATTCAGACTCAGGCCCCAGACCTAGTACTGATTCGGACTCAGTCTATAGCCATAGCACTAATCCAAACTCAGCACAGAGTGCTAGTGCTGACCCAGACTCAGATCCTAGCCCTAGTACTGATTCAGATTCAGCCCCAAGCCCTATTACTGATTCAGACTCAGTCCCCAGCCCTAGCACTAATCCATACTCAGCCCAGAGCGCTAGTGCTGACTCAGACTCAGACCCCTAGCCCTAGAACTGATTCAGACTCAGCCCCCAGCCCTAGTACTGATTCAGACTCAGTCCCAAGCCATAGCACTAATCCAAACTTAGCCCAGAGCGCTAGTGCTGACCCAGACTCAGACCCTAGCCATAGTACTGGTTCAGACTCAGCCCCAAGCCCTATTACTGATTCAGACTCAGTCCCCAGCACTAGCACTAATCCAAACTCAGCCCAGAGAGCTAATGTTGACCCAGACTCATTCCCTTGCCCTAGTACTGATTCAGACTCAGTCCCCAGCGACAGCACTAATCCAAACTCAGCCAAGAGCGCTAGTGCTGATCCCTAGACTCATCCCATCTCCCTAGCACTAATCCAAACTAGCTGAGCCCCTAGACAAAGTACTGATTCAAACTTAGTAACCAGCCCTAGCACTAATCAAAACAGAGCCCACAGCGCAAGTGCTGAACCACACTCAGCCCCTAGCCCTAGTACTGATTCAGACTCAGTCTCCAGCCCTAGCACTTATCCAAACTCAGCATAGAGCGTTAGTGCTGACCCAGGCTCAGTCCCAAGCCCTAGTAGCCATAGCACTAATCCAAACTCAGCACAGAGTGCTAGTGCTGACCCAGACTCAGATCCTAGCCCTAGTACTGATTCAGACTCAGCCCCAAGCCCTATTACTGATTCAGACTCAGTCCCCAGCCCTAGCACTAATCCATACTCAGCCCAGAGCGCTAGTGCTGACTCAGGCTCAGACCCCTAGCCCTAGAACTGAATCAGACTCAGCCCCCAGCCCTAGTACTGATTCAGACTCAGTCCCAAGCCATAGCACTAATCCAAACTTAGCCCAGAGCGCTAGTGCTGACCCAGACTCAGACCCTAGCCATAGTACTGGTTCAGACTCAGCCCCCAGACCTAGTACTGATTCAAACTCAGTCGCAAGCCATAGCACTAATCCAATCTCAGCCAAGAGCGCTAGTGCTGACCCAGACTCTGCCCTTATTCCTAGTACTGATTCAGACTCAGCCCCTAGCCCCAGTACTGGTTCAGACTCAGCCCCCAGCCCTAGCACTAACCCAAACTCAGCTAAGAAAGCTAGTGCTGACCCAGACTCAGCCCCAAGCCTTAGTGCTGATTCAGACTCAGTCCCCAGCCCTAGCACTAATCCGAACTCAGCCAAGAGCGCTAGTGCTGACCCAGACTCACCCCTAGCCCTATTATTGTTTCAGACTCAGCCCCCAGCCCTAGTACTGATTCGAACTCAGTCCCAAGCCATAGCACTAATCCAAACTCAGCTCAGAGAGCTAGGGCTGACCCAGACTCAGACCCTAGCCCAAGTACTGATTCAGACTCAGCTCCCAGCCCTACTACTGATTCAGACTCAGTCCCCAGCCCTAGCACTAATTCAAACTCAGCCCTAAGCACTTATGCTGACCTAGACTCAGCCCCTATCCCTAGTACTGATTCAGACTCAGCCCCCAGCCCTAGAACTAATCCAAACTCAAAGAAGAGAGTAAGTGCTGACCCAGAGTCTGCCACTAGCGCTAGTACTGATTCAGACACAGACTCCAACCCTAGTACTGATTCAGACTCCATCCCCAGCCCTAGCACTAATCCAAACTCAGCCCAGAGCGCTGATGCTGACCCAGACTCAGCCCCTATCCCTAGTACTGATTCAGACTCAGTCCCCAGCGACAGCACTAATCCAAACTCAGCCCAGAGCGCTAGTGCTGATCCAGACTCAGCCCCTAGCCCTAGTACTGATTCAGACTCAGCCCATCTCCCTAGCACTAATCCAAACTCAGCTCAGAGCGCTAGTGCTGACCCAGACTCAGCCCCTAGCCAAGGTACTGATTCAAACTCAGTAACCAGCCCTAGCACTAATCAAAACAGAGCCCACCTTGTTTATTTCATAGCGTGTCAGCGTGCCTCGTTGTGCTCCGGTTTTTCTGGTGTTTTCACGGTCGCTCTTACGTGCTAGAACTTTAATTTGTGTCATCAATCCTATACGATACATCCCTCTAGCGCCTGGAACCAATCTTGGGCGGAAAACATTATATACTGAGTCAAAAAAGGAGAATTAGCGTGCACTACCTAGCAGAGTTTACTGCCAGAGGGGAATCATAGGCCTGTGTCCCGTGTGAAAAAATAATAATAATTGAACTTTGTGTCAGAGGAAAGAAAGTCTCCCTGATAACATTGAGTATACATAGTGTATAGTGTATACTACAGTGGCTCCCTAGTATATTGATGATAAAGGCTAAAGTGTCATTTGAAAACAGGTGAATTTGTAAATGAAGTGATAAGCCTATAGAGGCAGGTGCCAGAAGTCGCCAGAAACTTACCACAGGTCAGCTGTTTTTAATAATCTTCCTGGCCTGCTAGTGTACTCGCATATAATCTAGTGATACCAGTGAATAGCAGAATACAGTGTTGTAGTAGCAACTAACCAGTATTATAATGGTACTTAGTGGAGTGGAGTGACTTTCATTAGTTTCTTTTTCTTGAAATACGAGACGTTACTGTGAATTTCATATAACCTGTAGTTACCAGCGGTCGCAATATACACAACGAGAAGCAATTATTACTACAGAAAAAGCGCCCTTCCTCCAAAATTTGCACCAGTCAACTATAGTGATAATATAGCATTTATTGTGGTGGAGACGGAAAAAAAAAATAGAGAAGCTAGATACAGCGATTGATAAACAAAGGTGGAGGCTCGACCGTTCGTCATTGTAGGAGTGCCAGCAGTCACCGGCTCTTCAACACGCAAGTTATACTTTTGTATCAATCAAATCACATATTACTCAGGTAGATAATTTCCAGTAGATCCTTCATGTGTTAGCTCAAATCACCGACAAGTATGGTTTAAATAAGTGACCCACTGATCAGATCAGATAGACTGGTCCGAACCCTTGACTGGTCCGAACCCTTGACTGGTCCGAACCCTTGACTGGTCCGAACCCTGGACTGGTTTCAAACGGTTTCGTTGTGCACCACCTAGCAGGTTATTAATAGAATATTCAAGAGGTTGCTAGTAGAATTGCAGTAAATCAACCATTCAAATCATTATGAAGCTGTGTGTAGTCTGTGGTCAGTCAAACAAACGGGCTTCCACATGCATAAATTGTCATTTCTGTGGAAATTGGTGTCACGCCCCTTGTGCAGATATCCAAGAACTAGCTACAAGCAGTATTAAAACAGGGAAGTGTTTTTGGGTATGCCCAAATGAGATAAATCTGTGGACTAAAATCACAAGGGTATTAAAAGAGGTCAACATCAAAGCTGCTTTCATAGAAAACCTGGAAGCTTTCTACAACAGATGGGAACATAAAAAGTCCGGGCTGAATGGTACTGCCCTTGATACTGGCCATGTAGTCAGAAACTGTAAGGCTGGAGATGATGTCCTGGTAGTCAGTAAATGGGGGGCTGATAGTGCTGTCCTGGGAGACAGTAATGGGGAAGCTGGAGGTGCTGTCCTGGGAGACAGTAATGGTGAAGCTGGAGGTGCTGTCCTGGGAGACAGTAATGGTGAAGCTGGAGATGCTGTCCTGGGAGACAGTAATGGGGAAGCTGGAGATGCTGTCCTGGGAGACAGTAATGGTGAAGCTGGAGATTTTGTCCAGGTAGTCGGGAATTATACGCAGGAAGGAATACATATGAATGACCGCATAGGGGACAGGAGCCATAGTAGGGAAACAAGTGTAGTCAAAGATGAGATAAAACCAATATTGCAAACTAGAAATACCGCAGGAAATAGCAAACAAGAGGACTCCACTAGCAATAGTGAGGATATATTACCAAAAACAAATGGTGGGAGCTCCATTGTTGGTGCTAGGGAGGATAGAAGTAAGAGAGGGAAACATGCACCAACAGGGAATACAGTCACAGAAACCCAAGGCAAACGGAAACCAAGCCTGTGCACATACTATGCACTCGGTATCTGCTGGCATGGGAAATCTGGAAAAACAGATGGGACGTGCAACTATGACCACCCTAGGAAATGCCATGCCCATATGACAACAGGAAAATGCAAACTCCCTTCCTGTAAGCTTTTTCACCCTGAACTGTGTACCTCTTCAGTACAGGAAAGACTGTGCTATAACTTAAATTGCCAGGCATACCATCTAAAGGGGACAAAAAGATACAAAACATCCAGGCCATGGGAAAACCTGGGTAGCCACAGCCACTCAAGAGGGAGAGGTTTTTTAGTGCCAGGAAGGAAAAAAAACTGGCAGGAAATGGCAGAAATCGTACACCAAATCCAGTCATTCCTGGAGTGGAACCACAGTCGATGGCCTCCACTCCAAACCAACAGATACAGATACTAATGCCGGAAAAAAAATCCCCCCCCAGTACCAACAATACCACCAGTCCGATAACATTCTTCTTTGCAAATATACAGGGTCTAAAGCCAGCAACAAACAACAAAATACCTTTCATCCGTGGACTGCTTGCAGAGGCAAAGGCAATGTTCGCGGCTTTCACTGAGACCCACATAAAGGATCACTTGGACAACGAAATATGGATCCCAGGTTACAACCTATACAGATGTGACAGAGTGAACAGGCAAAAGGGGGGGGTTGGCCTGTACATTGCAGAGTCACTTGTTTGCACAGAACTGCTAAATGCCTCAAATGATGTAGTGGAAGTTTTAGCAGTAAAGGTCGAGAACCAAAACCTAGTCATTGTGATAGTCTACAAGCCTCCGGATGCAACATCCCAGCAATTCCAGGAACAGCTGTTAAAAATTGACCACTGTCTGGAAAACCTTCCAGCTCCTGCACCCAACATCTTGCTCCTGGGGGATTTCAACTTAAGGCACCTAAAATGGAGGAATATAGCAAATAATATTGTTGCAGTAATAACACCAGGAGGCAGCTCTGATGAAAACTCACACTCACGCGAGCTTTTAAATCTCTGCACAAAATTCAATTTAAACCAGCAAATAGTAGAGCCTACTAGACTGGAGAATACACTAGACCTCATCTTCACTAACAATGATGATCTGATAAGAAATATCACCATATCAAAAACAATATACTCAGATCACAACATAATTGAGGTTCAGTCATGTATGCGCGGAGCCCCAGACCGACATAATGAGATTAGTCACGAGGGAGCATTCACCAAATTCAACTTCAATAACAAAAACATAAAGTGGGACCAAGTAAACCAAGTCCTAACCGATATAAGCTGGGAAGATATACTAAGCAACACAGACCCCAACTTATGCCTAGAACAGATTAACTCGGTAGCACTCGATGTATGCACAAGGCTTATTCCTCTAAGAAAAAGGAGGAGTAGATGTAAAACAGAAAGAGACAGGCGCTCCCTTTACAGGCGACGGAAAAGAATAACAGAGCTGCTAAAAGAGGTCAATATATCTGAAATGCGTAGGGAGACACTGGTCAGAGAAATAGCAAGCATCGAACTTAAGCTAAAAGAATCCTTTAGGAGTCAGGAATCGCGGGAAGAACTAAAAGCCATAAATGAAATCGAAAGAAACCCAAAGTATTTCTTCTCCTATGCCAAATCAAAATCGAGAACAACGTCCAGTATTGGGCCCCTACTTAAACAAGATGGGTCCTACACAGATGACAACAAGGAAATGAGTGAGCTACTCAAGTCCCAATATGACTCAGTTTTTAGCAAGCCGCTAACCAGACTGAGAGTCGAAGATCAAAATGATTTTTTTATGAGAGAGCCACAAAATTTGATTAACACAAGCCTATCCGATGTTATCCTGACGCCAAATGACTTCGAACAGGCGATAAATGACATGCCCATGCACTCTGCCCCAGGGCCAGACTCATGGAACTCTGTGTTCATCAAGAACTGCAAGAAGCCCCTATCACGAGCCTTTTCCATCCTATGGAGAGGGAGCATGGACACGGGGGTCGTCCCACAGTTACTAAAAACAACAGACATAGCCCCACTCCACAAAGGGGGCAGTAAAGCAACAGCAAAGAACTACAGACCAATAGCACTAACATCCCATATCATAAAAATCTTTGAAAGGGTCCTAAGAAGCAAGATCACCACGCATCTAGAAACCCATCAGTTACACAACCCAGGGCAACATGGGTTTAGAACAGGTCGCTCCTGTCTGTCTCAACTATTGGACCACTACGACAAGGTCCTAAATGCACTAGAAGACAAAAAGAATGCAGATGTAATATATACAGACTTTGCAAAAGCCTTCGACAAGTGTGACCATGGCGTAATAGCGCACAAAATGCGTGCTAAAGGAATAACAGGAAAAGTCGGTCGATGGATCTATAATTTCCTCACTAACAGAACACAGAGAGTAGTCGTCAACAGAGTAAAGTCCGAGGCAGCTACGGTGAAAAGCTCTGTTCCACAAGGCACAGTACTCGCTCCCATCTTGTTCCTCATCCTTATATCCGACATAGACAAGGATGTCAGCCACAGCACCGTGTCTTCCTTTGCAGATGACACCCGAATCTGCATGACAGTGTCTTCCATTGCAGACACTGCAAAGCTCCAGGCAGACATCAACCAAATCTTTCAGTGGGCTGCAGAAAACAATATGAAATTCAACGATGAGAAATTTCAATTACTCAGATATGGTAAACATGAGGAAATTAAATCTTCATCAGAGTACAAAACAAATTCTGGCCACAAAATAGAGCGAAACACCAACGTCAAAGACCTGGGAGTGATCATGTCGGAGGATCTCACCTTCAAGGACCATAACATTGTATCAATCGCATCTGCTAGAAAAATGACAGGATAGATAATGAGAACCTTCAAAACTAGGGAGGCCAAGCCCATGATGACACTCTTCAGGTCACTTGTTCTATCTAGGCTGGAATATTGCTGCACACTAACAGCACCTTTCAAGGCAGGTGAAATTGCCGACCTAGAAAATGTACAGAGAACTTTCACGGCGCGCATAACGGAGATAAAACACCTCAATTATTGGGAGCGCTTGAGGTTCCTAAACCTGTATTCCCTGGAACGCAGGAGGGAGAGATACATGATTATATACACCTGGAAAATCCTAGAGGGACTAGTACCGAACTTGCACACGAAAATCACCCACTACGAAAGCAAAAGACTTGGCAGACGATGCACCATCCCCCCAATGAAAAGCAGGGGTGTCACTAGCACGTTAAGAGACCATACAATAAGTGTCAGGGGCCCGAGACTGTTCAACTGCCTCCCAGCACACATAAGGGGGATTACCAACAGACCCCTGGCAGTCTTCAAGCTGGCACTGGACAAGCACCTAAAGTCAGTTCCGGATCAGCCGGGCTGTGGCTCGTATGTTGGTTTGCGTGCAGCCAGCAGCAACAGCCTGGTTGATCAGGCTCTGATCCACCAGGAGGCCTGGTCTCAGACCGGGCCGCGGGGGCGTTGACCCCCGGAACTCTCTCCAGGTAAACTCCAGAGCGTTAGTGCTGGACCACACTCAGTCCCTAGTCCTAGTACTGATTCAGACTCAGTCTCCAGCCCTAGCACTTATCCAAACTCAGCAGAGAGCGTTAGTGCTGACCCAGGCTCAGCCCCAAGCCCTAGTACTGATTCAGATTCAGCCCCCAGCCATAGCAGTAATAATAACTAAGCACAGAGAGCTAGTGCTGAACCAGACTCAGCCCCTAACCCTAGTACTCATTCAGACTCAGTCCAAAGCTCTAGTACCGATTCAGACTCAGTCCCCAGGACTAGCACTAATCCGAACTCAGCCCAGAGCGCTAGTGCTGACCCAGGCCCAGCCCCTAGCAATAGTACTGATTCAGACTCAGATCCCATCACTAGTACTGATTCAGACTCAATCCACAACCCTAGCACTAATCTAAACTCTGCCCAGACAGACCGCAAGTGCTGACCCAGACTCAGCCCCTTGCCCTAGTACTGATTCAGACTCAGGCCCCAGCCCTAGTACTGATTCGGACTCAGTCTCCAGCCACAGCACTAATCCAAACTCAGCACAGAGCGCTAGTGCTGACCCAGACTCAGATCCAAGCCCTAGTATTGATTCACACTCAGCCCCCAGCCTTAGTACTGATTCAGACTCAGTCCCCAGCCCTAGCACTAATCCAAACCCAGCCCAGAGCGCTAGTGCTGACTCAGACTCAGACCGCTAGCCCTAGTACTGATTCACACTCAGTCCCAAGCCATAGCACTAATGCAAACTTAGCCCAGAGTGCTAGTGCTGACCCAGACTCAGACCCTACCCTTAGTACTGGTTCAGAGTCAGCCCCCAGCCCTGGTACTGATTCAGATTCAGTCGCAAGCCATAGCACTAATAGAAACTCAGGCCGGAGCGCTAGTGCTGACCGAGACTCTGCCCTTATCCCTAGTACTGATTCAGACTCAGCCCCTAGCCCCAGTACTGGTTCAGACTCAGCCCCCAGCCCTAGCACTAACCCAAACTCAGCTAAGAAAGCTAGTGCTGACCCAGAGTCAGCCCCAAGAATTAGTGCTGATTCAGACTCAGTCCCCAGCCCTAGCACTAATCCGAACTTAGCGAAGAGCGCTAGTGCTGACCCAGACTCAGCCCCTAGCCCTAGTACTGATTTAGACACAGTTCACAGCTCTATTGCTGATTCAGACTCAGTCCCCAGCCCTAGCACTAATCCAAACTCAGCCCACAGCGCTAGTGCTGACCCAGACTCAGCCCCTAGCCCTAGTAATGTTTCAGACTCAGCCCCCGGCCCTAGTACTGATTCGGACTCAGTCCGAAGCCATAGCATTAATCCAAACTCAGCTCAGAGCGCTAGGGCTGACCCAGACTCGGACCCTAGTCCAAGTACTGATTCAGACTCAGCTCCCGGCCTTAGTACTGATTCAGACTCAGCCCCTATCCCTAGTACTGATTCAGACTCAGCCCCCAGCCCTAGAACTAATCCAAACTCAGCCCAGAGCGTTAGTGCTGACCCAGAGTCTGCCCCTAGCGCTAGTACCGATTCAGACACAGATTCCAACCCTAGTACTGATTCAGACTCCGTCCCCAGCACTAGCACTAATCTAAACTCAGCCCAGAGCGCTAGTGCTGACCCAGACGCAGCCCCTAGCCCTAGTACTGATTCAGACTCAGCCTCCAACCCTAGTACTGATTCAGACTCAGTCCCCAGCCCTAGCACTAATCCAAACTCAGCCCGGAGCACTAGTGCTGACCCAAACTCACCCCCTAACCCTAGTACTGATTCATACTCAGCTCCTAGCCCTAGCATTAATCCAAACTCAGCCCAGAGCGCTAGTGCTGACCAGAATCAGCCCTTATCCCTAGTACTGATTCAGACTCAGACGCTAGCTCTAGTACTGATTAAGACTCAGTCCCCACACCTCGCACTAATCCAAACTCGGCCCAGAGAGCTAGTCCTGACCTACACTCTGCCACTAGCCCTAGTACTGATTCAGACTCAGCCCCCAGCCCTAGCACTAATCCAATCTCAGCTCATAGAGCTAGTGCTGATACAGACTCAACCCCTAGCCCTACTACTGATTCACACTCAGTCCTCAGCACTAGCACTAATCCAAACTCAGCCCAGAGCGCTAGTACTGATACAGACTCAGCCCCCAGCCCTACTACTGATTCAGACTCAGCCTCCGGACCTAGAACTAATCCAAACTCAGCCCAGAGCGCTAATGCTGACCCAGACTCAGCCCCTAGCCCTAGAACTGATTCAGACACAGTCCCCAGCCATTGCACTAATCCAAACTCTGCCCAGAGCGCTAGTGCTGATCCAGACTCAGCCACTAGCCCTAGTACTGATTCAGACTCGGCCCAGAGTCCTAGTACTAATACAAACTCAGCCCAGAGCGCTAGTGCTGACCCAGACTCAGTCTCTACCCCATGCACTGATTCAGACTCAGTAATCAGACCTAGCACTAATCTAAACACAGCCCAGAGCGCTAGTGCTGACCCAGTCTCAGCCCCTAGCCTTAGTCCTGATTCAGATTCAGCCCCCGGCCTTAGTACTGATTAAGACTCAGTCCCCAGCTCCAGCACTAATCCACACTCAGCCCATAGAGCTAGTGCTTCACCAGACTCAGCCCCTAACCCTAGTATTGATTCAGACTCAGTCCTCAGCCATAGTACTAATCCAAACCCATCTAAGAGCGCTAGTCCTGACCAACACTCAGACCATAGCCCCAGTACTGGTTCAGACTCAGCGACCAGCCATAGCACTAATCCAAACTCAGCTCAGTGCGCTAGTGCTGACCCAGACTCGGCCCAAAGCCCTAGTACTGATTCAGACTCAGTCCCCAGCCCTAGCACTAATTCAAACTCAGCCCAAGGCGCTAGTACTGACCCAGACTCAGCCCCTAGCCCTAGTACTGATTCCGACTCTGTCCCCACCTCTGTTACTGATTCAGACTCAGTCCCATGGACTAGCACTAATCCAAACTCAGCCCGGAGCGCTAGTGCTGACCCAGACTCAGCCCCTAGCCCTAGTATTGATTCAGATTCAGCCCCCAGCCCTAGTACTGATTAGGACTCAGTCCCCATCCATAGCACTAATCCAAACTCACATCAGAGCGCTAGTGCTGACCCAGACACAGACCCTAGCCCTAGTACTGATTCAGACTCAGCCCCCAGCCCTAGTACTGATGCATTCTCAGTCCTCAGGCCTAGCAATAATCCAAACTCATCCCAGAGAGCTTGTGCTGACCTAGACTCAGCCCCTAGCCCTAGTACTGATTCAGACTCAGCCTCCAACTCTAGTACTGATTCAGACTCAGTCCCCAGCCTATGCACTAATCCAAACTCAGACCGGAGCACTAGTGCTGACCCAAACTCACCCCCTAACCCTTGTACTGGTTCAGACTCAGCCTCCAACCCAAGTGCTGATTCAGACTCAGCTACTTGCCCTGGTACTGATTCAGACTCAGCGCTCAGCCCTAGCACTAATTCAAACTCAGCCCAGAGCGCTAGTTCTGACCCAGACTCAGCCCCTAACCCTAGTACTTATTCAGACTCAGCTCCTAGCCCTAGTACTGATTCAGATTCAGTGCTAAGCCCTAGCACTAATCCAAACTCAGCACAGAGCGCTAGTGCTGACCCAGACTCAGCCCCTAGCCCTAGTACTGATTCAGGCTTAGGCTCCAACCCGAGAACTGATTGAGACTCAGTCCCCACCCCTAGCACTAATCGAAACTCTGCCCAGAGCGCTAGTGCTGACCCAAACTCAGCCCCTAGCCCTAGTACTGGTTAAGACTCAGCCTCCATCCCTAGTACTGATTCAAACTCAGTCCCCAGACCTAGCACAAATCCAAACTCAGCTCAGAACGCTAGTGCTGACCAAGACTCAGCCCCAAGCCTTAGTACTGATTCAGACTCGGTCCTCAGCCCTAGCACTAATCCAAACTCAGCCCAGAGCGCTAGTGCTCACCCCGACTCAGCCCCTAGCCCTAATACTGGTTAAGACTCAGCCTCCATCCATAGTACTGATTCAAACTCAGTCCCCAGCCATAGCACTAATCCAAACTCAGCCCAGAGCGCTAGTGCTGACACTAACCGTAGTACTGATTCACACTCAGCGACTAGTCCAAATACTGATTCAGACTCAGCCCCCAGCCCTAGCACTAATCCAAAATCAGCCCAGAGCGATAATGCTGACCCAGACTCAGCCCTAGCCCTAGTACTGATTCAGACTCAGCCCCCTGCCCAAGTACTGATTCAGACTCATCCCCCGGCCCTAGCACTAATCCAAACTCAGCCCAGAGCGCTAGTGCTGACCCAGGCTCAGCTCCTCGCCCGAGTAATGATTCAGACACAGTCCCCAGCCCTAGCAATAATCCAAAACTCAGCCCAGAGCGCTAGTACTGACCAGCCTCAGTCTCTCGCCATAGTACTGATTCAGACCCAGCCCCGAGCCCTAGTTCTGATTCAGACTCAGTCCCCAGCCATAGCACTAATCCAAACTCAGCCCAGAGCGCTTGTGCTGACCCAGACTCAGCCCCTCGCCCGAGTACTGATTCAGACTCGGCCCCGAGCCTTAGTACTGATTCAGACTCAGTCCCCAGCCCTAGCACTAATCCAAACTCAGCCCAGAGCGCTAGTGCTGACCCAGACTCAGCCCCTAGCCCTAGTACTGATTCAGACTCAGTCCCCAGCCCCAGCACTAATCCAAACCTAGCCCAGAGAGTTAGTGCTGACCCAGACTCAGCCCCTAGCCCTAGTACTAATTCAGACTCAGCCCCCAGCGCTAGCACTAATCCAAACTCAGCAAAGAGCGCTAGTGGCAATATAAACACAAATGCAGTATAATGTGATCCTTTATTGACTACGTTTCGCCCACACACTGGGCTTTTTCAAGTCACAAACAGAACTACCTGGGGTGGAAGGAACGCGAGTATTTATAGTCCGGCTGAGGTCAGGTGAAGAATGCTGCATCTGATGATGTACCGAGTGGGGTTATAGAGTCTAAAAACTTGGGTAGCTTGGAAAGGAGATTGGATAAGTTTGTGAGCAGACCTTCTACAGTGTTCTTATGTGGGATAGCGATGAAGAAGTTTCTTGGCAAGTGGTTCAGCTATGTTATAGAAGCCACTATTCTGGTTGAAGTTGTCGGATATAGAAATAAGTGATGATTCCAGGATTCTTCGGTATTGAGTGTTGTCTTCTGTGGCGATAAGTCTTGAATTTCTGTAGTTTATCAAGTGGTTGTGTGAATTACGGTGTTGTACGCAGGCATTCCTTGTGTCGTCAGACCTGCTTGCATATTGGTGTTCTGAAATACGTGTTTGGAGGTCCCTGGATGTTTCGCCCACGTATAACTTGTTGCAGTCATTACAAGGGATTATGTATACCCCTGCAGAGGATGGAGGCTTGTCCTGCCTACTACTGGTGATGTCCTTGATGGTAGTGGTTGTGGAGGTAGATACTTGGAATGATGTTTTGGCAAAGATGTTGGAAACATGTTTGGCAATGGAGTTGGTGGGAAGGACTATGTATCTCTTCTCGGCAGTGTCTTCTCTGGGTGTGTTGAAGATGTTTAATGCTCGCCGTCTGCAGTCTCTGATGAAGTGACGAGGATAGTGGAGTTTAGAAAATATTTGTTCAATTATAGTGCATTCTTCCTCAAGGAACTCATTGCTGCAGATTCTGAGTGCACGCAGGAAGAAGCCTATAATTACACCACGTTTGGTTTTGGTGTCGTGGTGAGAGTAGAAGTGGAGAAGATCGTTTTGGTTGGTGGGTTTTCGATAGACTTTAAAACGAAGTTCGTGGTCAGCTTTGCAGAGCAGGACATCAAGGAAAGGAAGAGTGTTGTCGACTTCTTCTTCAAGTGTGAACTGGATTGAAGGCTCGACCTGGTTGAGCTTGTCTTGGAGAGCTTGAACGTTGAAGCGTTTAGGAGTTATGAGGAGAATGTCGTCAACATAACGGAGCCAGGTGACAGACGAAGGAATAATGGTGGAGAAACGTTCGGCTTCTAGATGTTCCATGTATAGGTTCGCCAGGACTGCACTGAGTGGCGAACCCATGGGTAGTCCAAAAGTCTGCTGAAAGAGGTGATTTTCGAAAGAGAAACACGTAAAGCCAACACATAGTTCAACAAGGTCGATGAAGTCGCTGGCTGGAATGGGAAGATCAAGTGAATCGTCAATTTTCCTGCGCAAGAGATCGATGGCTTGTGTAGTAGGTACTTTGGTGAATAGGGAAGTCACGTCAAGGCTGGAAAGTTTCTTGTTCCTGATGTTGATGTTGCGAATGCGATTGAGAAGATCACCTGAGTGTTTGAGATGTGCTGGACTAATAGTGCCCAAGAGTTTAGAGAGGTGATCTTCTCAATCGCATTCGCAACATCAACATCAGGAACAAGAAACTTTCCAGCCTTGACGTGACTTCCCTATTCACCAAAGTACCTACTACACAAGCCATCGATCTCTTGCGCAGGAAAATTGACGATTCACTTGATCTTCCCATTCCAGCCAGCGACTTCATCGACCTTGTTGAACTATGTGTTGGCTTTACGTGTTTCTCTTTCGAAAATCACCTCTTTCAGCAGACTTTTGGACTACCCATGGGTTCGCCACTCAGTGCAGTCCTGGCGAACCTATACATGGAACATCTAGAAGCCGAACGTTTCTCCACCATTATTCCTTCGTCTGTCACCTGGCTCCGTTATGTTGACGACATTCTCCTCATAACTCCTAAACGCTTCAACGTTCAAGCTCTCCAAGACAAGCTCAACCAGGTCGAGCCTTCAATCCAGTTCACACTTGAAGAAGAAGTCGACAACACTCTTCCTTTCCTTGATGTCCTGCTCTGCAAAGCTGACCACGAACTTCGTTTTAAAGTCTATCGAAAACCCACCAACCAAAACGATCTTCTCCACTTCTACTCTCACCACGACACCAAAACCAAACGTGGTGTAATTATAGGCTTCTTCCTGCGTGCACTCAGAATCTGCAGCAATGAGTTCCTTGAGGAAGAATGCACTATAATTGAACAAATATTTTCTAAACTCCACTATCCTCGTCACTTCATCAGAGACTGCAGACGGCGAGCATTAAACATCTTCAACACACCCAGAGAAGACACTGCCGAGAAGAGATACATAGTCCTTCCCACCAACTCCATTGCCAAACATGTTTCCAACATCTTTGCCAAAACATCATTCCAAGTATCTACCTCCACAACCACGACCATCAAGGACATCACCAGTAGTAGGCAGGACAAGCCTCCATCCTCTGCAGGGGTATACATAATCCCTTGTAATGACTGCAACAAGTTATACGTGGGCGAAACATCAAGGGACCTCCAAACACGTATTTCAGAACACCAATATGCAAGCAGGTCTGACGACACAAGGAATGCCTGCGTACAACACCGTAATTCACACAACCACTTGATAAACTACAGAAATTCAAGACTTATCGCCACAGAAGACAACACTCAATACCGAAGAATCCTGGAATCATCACTTATTTCTATATCCGACAACTTCAACCAGAATAGTGGCTTCTATAACATAGCTGAACCACTTGCCAAGAAACTTCTTCATCGCTATCCCACATAAGAACACTGTAGAAGGTCTGCTCACAAACTTATCCAATCTCCTTTCCAAGCTACCCAAGTTTTTAGACTCTATAACCCCACTCGGTACATCATCAGATGCAGCATTCTTCACCTGACCTCAGCCGGACTATAAATACTCGCGTTCCTTCCACCCCAGGTAGTTCTGTTTGTGACTTGAAAAAGCCCACTGTGTGGGCGAAACGTAGTCAATAAAGGATCACATTATACTGCATTTGTGTTTATATTGCCATTGTGTCGGTATTTTATACCATTTATTTCCAAAGAGCGCTAGTGCTGACCCAGACTCAGCCCCTAACCCAAGTACTGATTCAGACTCAATCCCCAGCCCTAGCACTAATCCAAACTCAGTCCAGAGCACTAGCACTTACCCAGAGTCAGCTCCTAACGTTTGTTCTGATTCAGTCTCATCCCCTAGCCCAAGTACAGACTCAAACTCAGCCCCCAGCCCTAGCACTAATCCAAAATCAGCCCAGAGCGCTAGTGCTGACCCAGACTAAGACCCTAACCCTAGTATTGATTCAGACTCATCCCTTAGCACTAGCACTAATCCAATCTCAGCCCCTAGCCCTAGTACTGATTCAGACTCAGCCCCCAGCCCTAGTACTGATTCAGACTCAGTACCCAGCCCTAGCACTAATCCAAACTCAGCCCAGAGCGCTAGTGCTGACACAGACTCAGCCCGTAGCCCTAGTTCTGATTCAGACTCACTCACCAGCACTAGCACTAATCCAATCTCAGCCAAGAGCGTTAGTGCTGACACAGACTCAGCCCCTAACCCTAGTACTGATTCAGACTCATCCCCCAGCCTTAGCACTAATCCAAACTCAGCCCAGAGCGCTAGTGCTGACCCAGACTCAGTCCCAAGCCCTAGTACTGATTGAGACTCAGCCCCCTCCCTTGCACTAATCGAAACTCGGCCCATAGCGCTAGTGCTGGCCCGGACTCAGCCCCTAGCCTTAGTACTGATTCTGACTCACCCACAGCCCTAGTACTGATTCAGACTCAGCCCCCAGCCCTAGCACTAATTCAAACTCAGCCCAGAGCGCTAGTGCTGACCCAGACTCAGACCCTACCCATGCACTGATTCAGACTCAGTAATCAGACCTAGCACTAATCCAAACACAGCCCAAAGCGCTAGTGCTGACCCAGTCTCAGCCCCTAGCCTTAGTCCTGATTCAGATTCAGCCACCGGCCTAAGTACTGATTAAGACTCAGTCCCCAGCACCAGCACTAATCCACACTCAGCCCATAGAGCTAGTGCTGCACCAGACTCAGCCCCTAGCCCTAGTATTGATTCAGACTCAGTCCTCAGCCATAGTACTAATCCAAACCCATCTAAGAGCGCTAGTCCTGACCAACACTCAGACCTTAGCCCCAGTACTGGTTCAGACTCAGCGAACAGCCATAGCACTAATCCAAACTGAGCTCAGTGCGCTAGTGCTGACCCAGACTCGGCCCAAAGCCCTAGTACTGATTCAGACTCAGTCCCCAGCCCTAGCACTAATTCAAACTCAGCCCAAGGCGCTAGTGCTGACCCAGAAACAGCCCCTAGCCCTAGTACTGATTCAGACTCTGTCCCCACCTCTGTTACTGATTCAGACTCAGTCCCCTGGACTAGCACTAATCCAAACTCAGCCCGGAGCGCTAGTGCTGACCCAGACTCAGCCCCTAGCCCTAGTACTGATTCAGACTCAACCCCCAGCCCTAGTACTGATTAGGACTCAGTCCCCATCCATAGCACTAATCCAAACTCACATCAGAGCGCTAGTGCTGACCCAGACACAGACCCTAGCCCTAATACTGATTCAGACTCAGCCCCCAGCCCTAGTACTGATGCATTCTCAGTACCCAGGCCTAGCA
The DNA here is from genome assembly GCF_038502225.1 of Cherax quadricarinatus. Lineage (NCBI taxonomy): Eukaryota > Metazoa > Arthropoda > Malacostraca > Decapoda > Parastacidae > Cherax > Cherax quadricarinatus. The sequence continues at coordinate 24,528 of NW_027195481.1, forward strand.
ATAATCCAAACTCATCCCAGAGCGCTTGTGCTGACCTAGACTCAGCCCCTAGCCCTAGTACTGATTCAGACTCAGCCTACAACCCTAATACTGATTCAGACTCAGTCCCCAGCCTATGCACTAATCCAAACTCAGACCGGAGCAGAAGTGCTGACCCAAACTCAACCCCTAACCCTTGTACTGATTCAGACTCAGCCTCCGACCCAAGTGCTGATTCAGACTCAGCTACTTGCCCTGGTACTGATTCAGACTCAGCGCTCAGCCCTAGCACTAATTCAAACTCAGTCCAGAGCGCTAGTTCTGACCCAGACTCTGCCCCTAACCCTAGTACTTATTCAGACTCAGCTCCTAGCCCTAGTACTGATTCAGGTTCAGTGCTAAGCCCTAGCACTAATCCAAACTCAGCACAGAGCTCTAGTGCTGACCCAGACTCAGCCCCTAGCCCTAGTACTGATTCAGACTTAGGCAGCAACCCGAGTACTGATTGAGACTCAGTCCCCACCCCTAGCACTAATCCAAACTCTGCCCAGAGCGCAAGTGCTGACCCAAACTCAGCCCCGAGCCCTAGTACTGGTTAAGACTCAGCCTCCATCCCTAGTACTGATTCAAACTCAGTCCCCAGACCTAGCACAAATCCAAACTCAGCTCAGAACGCTAGTGCTGACCAAGACTCAGCCCCAAGCCTTAGTACTGATTCAGACTCGGTCCTCAGCCCTAGCACTAATCCAAACTCAGCCCAGAGCGCTAGTGCTGATCCAGACTCAGCCCTTAGAACCAATACTGATTCAGACACAGCCCCCAGCCCTAGAACAATCAAAACTCAGCCCAGAGCGATAGTGCTCACCCCGACTCAGCCCCTAGCCCTAGTACTGGTTAAGACTCAGCCTCCATCCCTAGTACTGATTCAGACTCAGTCCTCAGCCATAGCACTAATCCAAACTCAGCCCAGAGCGCTAGTGCTGACACTAACCGTAGTACTGATTCACACTCAGCGACTAGTCCAAATACTGATTCAGACTCAGCCCCCAGCCCTAGCACTAATCCAAAATCAACCCTGAGCGATAACGCTGACCAAGACTCAGCCCTAGCCCTTGTCCTTATTCAGACTCAGCCCCCAGCCCCAGCACTAATCCAAACTCAGCCCGGTGCGCTAATACTGTCCAAGGCTCAGCCCGTAGCCCTAGTACTGATTCAGACTCAGCCCCCCGGCCCAAGTACTGATTCAGACTCAGTACCCAGCCCTGCCACTAATCCAACCTCAGCTCAGAGCGCAAGTGCTGACACAGACTTAGCCGCTAGCGCTAGTTCTGATTCAGACTCTGTACCCAACACTAGCACTAATCCAATCTCAGCCCAGAGCGCTAGTGCTGACCCAGACTCAGCCTCTAACCCTAGTACTGATTCAGACTCATCCCCCAGCCCTAGCACTAATCCAAACTCAGCCCAGAGCGCTAGTGCTGACCCAGACTCAGTCCCCAGCCCTAGCACTAATCCAAACTCAGCCCAGAGCGCTAGTGCTGACCCAGACTCAGTCCCCAGCCCTAGCACTAATCCAAACTCAGCCCAGAGCGCTAGTGCTGACCCAGACTCAGTCCGCAGCCCTAGTACTGATTCAGATTCAGCCCCCGCCCTTGCACTAATCGAAACTCAGAACAGAGCGCTAGTGCTGACCCAGGCTCAGCTCCTCGCCCGAGTACTGATTCAGACTCGGCCCTGAGCCGTAGTACTGATTCAGACTCAGTCCCCAGCCCTAGCACTAATCCAAACTCAGCCCAGAGCTCTAGTGCTGACCCAGACTCAGCCCCTAGCCCTACTACTGATTCAGACTCAGTCCCCAGCCCCAGCACTAATCCAAACTTAGCCCAGAGAGTTAGTGCTGACCCAGACTCAGCCCCTAGCCCTAGTACTAATTCAGACTCAGCCCCCAGCCCTAGCACTAATCCAAACTCAGCAAAGAGCGCTTGTGCTGACCCAGACTCAGCCCCTAACCCAAGTACTGATTCAGACTCAATCCCCAGCCCTAGCACTAATCCAAACTTAGTCCAGAGCACTAGCACTTACCCAGAGTCAGCTCCTAACGTTTGTACTGATTCAGTCTCATCCCCTAGCCCAAGTACAGCCTCAAACTCAGCCCCCAGCCCTAGCACTAATCCAAAATCAGCCCAGAGCGCTAGTGCTGACCCAGACTAAGACCCTAACCCTAGTATTGATTCAGACTCATCCCCTAGCACTAGCACTAATCCAATCTCAGCCCCTAGCCCTAGTACTGATTCAGACTCAGCCCCCAGCCCTAGTACTGATTCAGACTCAGTACCCAGCCCTAGCACTAATCCAAACTCAGCCCAGAGCGCTAGTGCTGACACAGACTCAGCCTCTAGTCCTAGTTCTGATTCAGACTCACTCCCCAGCACTAGCACTAATCCAATCTCAGCCAAGAGCGCTAGTGCTGACACAGACTCAGAACCTAACCCTAGTACTGATTCAGACTCATCCCCCAGCCTTAGCACTAATCGAAACTCAGCCCAGAGCACTAGCACTTACCCAGAGTCAGCTCCTAACATTTGTACTGATTCAGTCTCATCCCCTAGCCCAAGTACAGACTCAAACTCAGCCCCCAGCCCTAGCACTAATCCAAAATCAGCCCAGAGCGCTAGTGCTGACCCAGACTAAGACCCTAACCCTAGTATTGATTCAGACTCATCCCCTAGCACTAGCACTAATCCAATCTCAGCCCCTAGCCCTAGTACTGATTCAGACTCAGCCCCCAGCCCTAGTACTGATTCAGACTCAGTACCCAGCCCTAGCACTAATCCAAACTCAGCCCAGAGCGCTAGTGCTGACACAGACTCAGCCTCTAGCCCTAGTTCTGATTCAGACTCACTCCCCAGCACTAGCACTAATCCAATCTCAGCCCAGAGCGCTAGTGCTGACACAGACTCAGCCTCTAGCCCTAGTTCTGATTCAGACTCACTCCCCAACACTAGCACTAATCCAATCTCAGCCAAGAGCGCTAGTGCTGACACAGACTCAGCCCATAACCCTAGTACTGATTCAGACTCGGCCCCCAGCCCTAGTACTGATTCAGACTCGGTCCCCAGCCCTGGCACTAATCCAACCTCAGCTCAGAGCGCTAGTGCTGACACAGACTCAGCCCCTAGCCCTAGTACTGATGCAGACTCAGCCTGCAGCCTTGCACTAATCCAAACTCAGCCCAGAGCGCTAGTGCTGACCCAGACTCGGCCCCTTGACCTAGTACTGATTCAGACTCAGCCCCCCGCCCTTGCACTAATCGAAACTCTGCCCAGAGCGGTAGTGCTGACCAAGACTCAGCCCCTAGCCCTAGTACTGATTCAGACTCAGCTCCCATCCCTAGTACTGATTCAGACTCAGCCCTCAGCCCTAGTACTGATTCAGACTCAGCCCCCAGGCCTTGTACTGATTCAGACTCAGCCCTCGGCCCTTGTACTGATTTAGACTCAGCCCCTAGCCCTTGTACTGATTCAGACTCAGCCGCCAGCCTTAATACTAATTCAGGCTCAGTCCCCATCCCATGTACTGATTCAAACTCAGCCCACAGCCTTAATACTAATCTACACTCTGCTATAGACCCTACCACAGCCACAACTAAACCTTAAAATTATAACCACCATTACACAAAAACACAGTCCACATTACGGATGTAGTAAAAAAAGTGTTCTATCGTGGTAAATGTTGGTCTGGAAACAGATAGTGGTTGCTCTGGCTTCACTACTGAAGATTGTACTGCAGTCCTACAAACAAAAACTGAGAACACATGTACCACAATCTCTATCCAACCAAAAGAAAAATGGTCCAGATTCTTTGCTTGTGGCATGTGTAAGTATGAAATATCAGGAATAACAAATGTTGGAAATAAATGATATAAAATACCGACACAATGGAAATATAAACACATATGCACTATAATGTGATCCTTTATTGACTACGTTTCGCCCACACAGTGGGCTTTTTCAAATCACAAACAGAACTACCTGGGGTGGAAGGAACGCAAATATTTATAGTCCGGTTCAGAATTCTGAGGTCAGGTGGAGAATGCTGCATCTGATGATGTACCGAGTGGGGTTATAGAGTCTAAAAACTTGGGTAGCTTGGAAAGGAGATTGGATAAGTTTGTGAGCAGACCTTCTACAGTGTTCTTATGTGGGATAGCGATGAAGAAGTTTCTTGGCAAGTGGTTCAGCTATGTTATAGAAGCCACTATTCTGGTTGAAGTTGTCGGATATAGAAATAAGTGATGATTCCAGGATTCTTCGGTATTGAGTGTTGTCTTCTGTGGCGATAAGTCTTGAGTTTCTGTAGTTTATCAAGTGGTTGTGTGAATTACGGTGTTGTACGCAGGCATTCCTTGTGTCGTCAGACCTGCTTGCGTATTGGTGTTCTGAAATACGTGTTTGGAGGTCCCTTGATGTTTCGCCCACGTATAACTTCAATCCAGTTCACACTTGAAGAAGAAGTCGACAACACTCTTCCTTTCCTTGATGTTCTGCTTTGCAAAGCTGACCACGAATTTCGTTTTAAAGTCTATCGAAAACCCACCAACCAAAACGATCTTCTCCACTTTTACTCTCACCACGACACCAAAACCAAACGTGGTGTAATTATAGGCTTCTTCCTGCGTGCACTCAGAATCTGCAGCAATGAGTTTCTTGAAGAAGAATGCACGATGATTGAACAAGTATTTTCTAAACTCCACTATCCTCGTCACTTCATCAGAGACTGCAGACGACGGGCATTAAACATCTTCAACACACCCAGAGAAGACACTGCCGAGAAGAGATACATAGTCCTCCCAACCAACTCCATTGCCAAACACGTTTCCAACATCTTTTTCAATACCTCATTTCAAGTATCTACCTCCACAACCACGACCATCAAGGACATTACCAGTGATAGACAGGACAAGCTTCCACCCTCTGCAGGGGTATACATAATCCCTTGTAATGACTGCAACAAGTTATACGTGGGCGAAATATCAAGGGACCTCCAAACACGTATTTCAGAACACCAATACGCAAGCAGGTCTGACGACACAAGGAATGCCTGCGTACAACACCGTAAATCACACAACCACTTGATAAACTACAGAAACTCAAGGCTTATCGCCACAGAAGACAACACTCAATACCGAAGAATCCTGGAATCATCACTTATTTCTATATCCGACAACTTCAACCAGAATAGTGGCTTCTATAACATAGCTGAACCACTTGCCAAGAAACTTCTTTATCGCTATCCCACATAAGAACACTGTAGAAGGTCTGCTCACAAACTTATCCAATCTCCTTTCCAAGCTACCCAAGTTTTTAGACTCTATAACCCCACTCGGTACATCATCAGATGCAGCATTCTCCACCTGACCTCAGCATTCTGAACCGGACTATAAATACTCGCGTTCCTTCCACCCCAGGTAGTTCTGTTTGTGACTTGAAAAAGCCCACTGTGTGGGCGAAACGTAGTCAATAAAGGATCACATTATACTGCATATGTGTTTATATTTCCAATAACAAATGTTATATGCAACTTTGAGCTTCCCACAAAATGTAACGACCTCCTGTCTAAAGAAGTGTGTTGTACTACCTCCTGCAAATTCTGTCATCCAAAAATGTGCCACTCTTCAATCTTCCAAAAACAATGCTTCAACACCAACTGCCCTGTATACTATATAAAAGGGACCAGGAGGTACAGACCTCATAAAACAAATCAGAGTAGTTACGACAACCCTACTCCCTACGCCCACCTGGTCCTCCAGAACCACAGCTACTGATGCCAACAACAAAATTCCCCAACAGACACACAATATGACCTCATTTATATTTGCTAATATACAAGACCTTAAGCCATCCACCATCAGTGGACTTCAAAAGGACTCGTATGCGATGTTTGTAGCCTTCACAGAGACACACAAAAGACCAAAGTTATGGTTGAAGTTCGAGAAACAAAACCTAGTCATTGTGTTTGTATATAAGCCACCAGATGCAACTTCCCAACAGTTCAAGGAACAGCTACTGAAAATTGATTACTGTCTGGAAAGCCTTCCAGTCCCATCCCCGAACATCGTGCTGCTTGATAATTTCAGTCTAAGGCATACAAAAGCGAAGAATGTAGCAAATAATGTTATAGTAGAAACAATCCTTGGAGGCAGTGCAGATGAATATCACACACACATGAGCTGCTAAATCTCTGCAGTAAACACTCTAAGTCAGAAAATAGTTGAGCCAACAAGAATGGAAAATACACTTGATCTTATTTTTGCAAATAATGAGAACCTGGTAAGAAACATAACAATAAAAAACGGCTAATTCCGATCACAATCTAATGGAAGTTCAGATTTACATACACAAGGATCCAGACCAGCAAAATGCACGCAGCCATGAAGATGTCTTTACCAAATACATATTCAATAAAATGAACATCAACTGGGATCAGGTGAACCTTTACTTAAATGAAACATGTTGGGAAGATATCTTAAATAACATGGATCCAAACTAGTGCCTTGAAATGATCAGCTTTCTGGCAGCTGAAGGAATATTTCTCTAAGAACAAGAAGGAAAATAAACTGGACAGAGAAAGAAGTTCCCTCTACAGAAGACATCAAATCGCTGAGATCGTCATGAACGCTACATTATCTGGTATTGGGAAAGAAGCATTGACCAGTAAAGTGGAAAGTATTGAGCTTAGGTTAAAGGATTCATACAGGATCAAGGAAACAGAGGAGGAGCTAGAAGCGATTTGTAAAACTGAAAGAAATTCAAAATATTTCTTTTCATATATAAAAAAGGGCAAAAACCACCTCTTATATTGGGTTCTTGTTCAGACAAGATGGGGTTTATACAGATGACAACAAAGAAATGAGTGATACAATGAAATCTCAGTACGACTCTGTGTTAACGAGCCACTTATCAGTCTGAAGAACGACAGTTCAAATGATATTTTCATGCATGAGCCTCAGAACTCCATCAATGTATGCCTAATATCGGACTTGACGCTAACTCCATTGGACTCTGAGAAGGCCATTCACAACATGCCCATGCACTCAGACCCAGACCCAAACTCATGGAATTCTGTGTATATTGAGAACTACAAGAAACCCTTTTCGTGTGATATGGAGAAGCATAGACACGGGTGAAATTCCAGTCACTGAAAACAGGAGATATGTACCCACTAAATAAAGCTGGCAGCCAAACAATAGCTAAGAACAACAAACATCATAAAATTCTTTGAAAGAGTAGTAAGAAACGTGATTGCAAACCACTTGGATCCCAAAAACTGCACAGTCCAGGGCAACATGGGTTCAAAGCAGGTCGCTCGTGCCTCTCGCAACTACTGGACCACTATGATATGGTCCTGGATGTACTGGAAGACAAACGGAATACAAATGTAATGTACACATATTTCGCAAAAGCCTTTGACAAGTGCGATAATGGTGTAATAACACACAAAATGCGTTCTAAAGTTATAACTGGTAACGTGGGCAGATGGGTCTTCATCTTTTTAACCAATTGAACACAAAGAGAAGTGGTAAAAAGAGGTAAATTGGAAGCTGCCATAGTGAAAAGCACAGTACTCGTCCCTATCCTGTTCTTCATCCCCATATCAGACATTGACAGAGATGTAAACCATAGCACCGTGTATCCTTTGCAGATGATATTAGGATCTACATGACAGTCATTCATTGAGAACAGGGTAAACCTCCAAGATGATATAAACCAAGTTTACCAACGGGCAATGGTAAACAATGTGATGATCAATGAAGACAAGTTTCAACTACTCCGTTATGGTAAACTGGAGCAGATAATAAATAGAACTTAGTATGCAACAAGCTCTAATCATACAATAGAGCAGAAAAGTAATGTGAAGGACCTGGGAATCGTAATGTCTGAGGATCTCACCTTCAAAGATCACAACAGTGTCATTATCACATCTGTGAGGAAAATGATTGGATGGATAATGAGAACGTTCAAAACAAGATATGCCAAGCAAATGATGATCTTTTTAAAACACTTGTTCTCTCTGGGCTGGAATAATGAAGATCTAAATAATGTACAGAGGATCTTTACTACACATATAAGTTCCAACAAACACCTTAATTACTGGGAATTCTTAGAAGCACTTGACTTGATACAGTGGAGCACATGCGAGAGAGAGATACATCATAATCTACACTTGGAAATTACTCCCTATGAAAGCAAAAACAACTGGGCAGGTGGTGCAAAATACCCCCAATGAAAAGTAGGGGTACCATTGATACACTAAGAGAAAACGCAGTAAGTGTCTGGGGCTCAAGACTGTTCAGCATCCTCCAAGCAGGAATAAGGGGAATTACCAATAGACCTCTGGCTGCCTTCAAGAGGAAGCTTGACAGATACTTTAAGTTGATGCTGGATCTGCCGGGCTATGGTTCGTATGTTGGACTACGTGGAGCCTGCAGTAACAGCCTGGTTGATCAGGTCTTGTCTACCGGGAGGTCTGACCGTGGACCGGGCCGATGGGACGTTGACCCATGAAGTGCCCACCAGGTAGACCCTCCAGGTAGATCCTCCAGGTAGACTCTCCAGGTAGACCATCCAGGCAAACCCTCCAGGTAAGCCCTCCAGATAGACCCTCCAGGCAGACCTTCCAGGTAGACCCTCCAGGTAGATCCTCCAGGCAGACCCTCCAGGTAGACCCTCCCGGCAGACCCTCATGGCAGACCCTCCAGGCAGAACCTTCAGGTAGACCCTTAGGCAGACCCTCCAGGCAGACGCTCCAGGCAAAACCTTCAGGTAGACCCTCCAGGCAGAACCTCCAGGCAGACCCTCCAGGTAGACCCTCCAGGCAGACCCTCCAATCAGACCCTCTAATCAAACCCTCCAGGTAGACCCCCCAGGCAGAACCTCCAATCAGACCCTCCAGGCAGAACCTCCAATCAGACCCTCCAATCAGACCCTCCAGGTAAACCCTCCAGGTAGACCATCCAAGTAGACTCTCCATTTAGACCCTTCAGGCAGACCATCCAATCACACCATTCAATCAGACCCTCCAGGTAGACTCTCAAGGTAGACCCTCCAGGCAGACCATCCAGGTAGACCCTCCAATTAGACCCTCCAAGTAGACCCTCCAGACAGACCCTCCAGGTAGACCCTCCAGGTAGACTTCAGGTAGACCCTACAGGTTGACCCTCCAGGCAGACCCTCCAGGTATACCCTCCAGGTAGACCCTCCAGGCAGACCCTCCAGGCAGACCCTCCAGGCAGACCCTTCAGGTAGACCCTCCAGGCAGACCCTCCAGGCAGAACCTTCAGGTAGACCCTCCAGGCAGACCCTCCAGGCAGACCCTCCAGGCAGACCCTCCAGGCAGAACCTCCAGGTAGACACTCCAGGCAGACCCTCCAGGCAGACCCTCCAGGCAGACCCTCCAGGCAGAACCTTCAGGTAGACCCTCCAGGCAGACCCTCCAGGTAGACCCTCCAGGCTGACCCTCCAATCAGACCCTCTAATCAACCCTTCCAGGTAGACCCCCAGGTACACCCTCCAGTTAGGTACTTTATTGTCCAGGATTCAAAGTATTTCGACTTTTTTATTTATAGTTGTTCCTATTATTATTAGGGTAAATAGGCTGTTACAAACTTTAAGATATAATCAGATTTGGGATGTATTACTACCGGTTAATTTTCTGATCAATCACTTGGTCACAGTTGATCAGGAATGTTCAAGAACTTATTAATTCAAATATTTGGAGCAATCCAATAGTCGGGGTCCAGCGGAAATGCAACAATAATAGTAAATAGAGATGAAATAATCAAAGTAAATCAAATAATAATCAAAATTATCTATATAAACTGAAAGGACCAACAACGCAGAAGTTATAAGGTACTAAAACTGTGGTCCAAAAATATTACTAATAAGGTGCTATTGGTTTCTTTAATAAATACTTGTTATTATGTGTAAATAGTACTAACACCGAGCGACACAACATAATAACCTGTGTATACTAACATTGTATTGAGATAAATAGTGTAATGCATAGAACTTAAGTAATGTGTGAAGGAAACAAGAGAAGTTAGTACAATAAATTAGTGCCATTTAATGTTCATAATGTTCAAACCATAATATGGATGTGGCAAAAATACATCAAAAGTAATAGTTTCTCATGTGGAAGAAAGATTTGATAACCAGTGGAGCCACAAAAGTCTTATAATAATAATAATAATAATAATATTAATAATAATAATAATAATAATAATAATGGGTAAGAATATTATACTCCTCCCTCCTAGCCTGGACACGCCTCTATCAAGTATTCTTTTCTCATGTTTACCTCACTTGTCCACATACATCTGCTAGTCTTTAGAGTGTCTTTTGTAGAAACTCCACATTATTATAATTATTAATATTAATATTATTATTATTATTAGAAGTAGTAATAGTAGTAGTATTAGTAATAATAATAATAGTAGTTGTAGTAGTAGTAGTAATAGTAGTTGTAGTACATGTAGCAGTAGTAGTAGTAGTAGTAGTAGCAGTAGTAGTAGTGTTATTTCTGTGGCAAAGTGCTATGTCTGTTTTGGTTCTACAAGGTCAGTGAACTGAGAAAAGTTGGTTGTAATTAGTATAAAACTGTACATCATCTCCACACATTATTCATGCTGTCAAACACATCATCAACTGAATACAAACATTTGTTGGTTGGCATATTTTGGTTTTTCCATGCGGTAGCCGTTTTCCAGCAAGTTAAAGAAGTCCTTGTTGACCTCTATACCAGGGTAAGGTGTTGACCCTAAAGAGAATATTTCCCACAAGGTGACACCAAAGGCCCACACATCACTCTGGACGCTGAATATAAGATCACGGATAGCTTCCACTGACAGCCATTTAATTGGCATTAAATCCTGAAACAAAATTAATTGTTTGTTAGATAATAAAAATGTCAAAGGAAGATAAGGAATTCATTAGGCTAAGTAAGATTATTAGGAAGCAGGGCAACTTTCTCCTGAGACGTTTCTTAGTCATATGAAGTTCTATCCTTGGAGCTTTTGGTCAGTTGACCAAGGCCTTCAGCTGGCTTACAAGTCTACTCCTTAAATATGGAGTTCATATATTGTATGGTACAATTTTGATCTCAAAGCATTTGCAAAATACTATTTTTAAATTCTCTATTGCAAATTTGGCATTTTCCTGTAATATTATTCAAGTCCTTTAGGTCCATATTAGACTAAACTTAAATATGAAATCACTTTAAAAGATAATTTCTCAGTATGCTGGTTGCATATAGAATTAAATGTAGCTGTGAACTACCTATTGTAAATAACATAATAGAGAATAAAGCTCATTTTTAGTGCTAAATGATTGATAGAATTTAATTTGGCTTAGGGTCATGTACTTGAAAGTTAGAAGATCCTTCAAGGAATATAAAGTGTCTAATAAAATATTAAGAACGCTAAACAATGTGAGGAACTTTGGCGTATATCATTGATAAAATTGTATTGATTTTTTTTTTAAATATTGCACACAATTGCCAACAGATAAAACAGCTTGTAAATATATTAATTAGTAAATTCTAAAAATGCTGTTGACAAAATGTTTTAAACGTAATTTCAAAAAAAGCAGAAGTGGAAAAGCTTCTGTACTTAATAAAAAAAATACATGTACATGTGCGAACTTTGGCATATTTAAAGTAACAGCAATAACATAAAAAAAATGTAAATGCTTTTAGAAAAAAAAGTATTCAAGTTAATCCAAAATTTTTAAGACTTATGAGCAAATTGGCAAATAAATATTCTTATAAAATATTAGCCATTATTTGTAAATAAGTGCAGGAAGAATACTAGAAAGTCATCACAGTATCTTCTAAATGTTTAACTATTTAGTAAGTTAGTATGGATTTGTAGTTGTGGCGGCTTGTGTACAGCCACTGCGGAACTGCAGCACCTCTATTTTAACTCAATGTTATCGATAACATTCAATTTAATGAGTCTTTTTTTCTTTAATTCTTTCTTTATACTTGTACATTATATAATCATTAAGCTTAATGTAAGTAGCCATCCCCTAGTACACACAAAAAAAAAAAAAATACAAAAATCCTTGTATGGAACTGTGCAGTTCACAGTTCCAGCGACTCAGTGTTTGGCTGTTGTGTGCATGCACCCATGTCCGAGATCAGACACTGCACGCTAGGTAGAGAGAGCACTGTCGCTGATGCAGTGCCGACCCTGTTGTGCAAGTGTTAGGTAATGTTTCTTTTTGATTCAGCGACGTGTGTTGTCCTTAAAAATCATGTACCATATTCTTATTAAAGTATAATTTTTTTATATGCTTGTTTCTTTTTACACAATATTAAAACAATGGCTAAAAATTTTGTGAAGCAGCACCTCCATAATTTTAGCTACGAGCCGCCACTGAGTTTAACTGAAATTCGTGTTCTAACTTTGGTTTGTAGTTATCATTAATGAAACCTACCAGGGAAAGTATCTCATGAAAGTTAAGTTTCATATAAAAAAAATTGAAAAGCCTAGAAATTTAGAAAATATTATGAATCAAAATTCTCTCCTAGCCACAGAGAAATATCAAAACATAAGAAGATCCTATATATACATCTCCTTTCTTCATATAGGCATCTTTCTTGTACATTTTTCTTGACAGACCAAAGTCGCTAATTTTTACAACATTGTCATTTGATAGGAGAAGATTTCGTGCAGCCAAATCTCCATGAAGGACCTGAAAGATTAAATTACAAGTATTAGATGTTTCTCTAGGAAACCAACAAACCTCAGTTTGATCTTATAAAATATAAGGTTTTAATACCACAGTGAGGAAGGTCAGTTCTTATGAAGTTAAGATAAATCGCATTTTGGTTTAATAAACTCTGGTAATAATATCGCTAATGAACCACAAATACTTTAAAATGGCACAAAGAAGAACACTGATGAAACATCAATCCACATTGAAAATTCATCTGCATCATCTCATAACTTAATCCATTTCATGTATTAAGTATTATTATAAGATATCTTCCTAATTGAACCTACCTAGTTCTGGCAGGAAAAATAGTGTATTAATGTTGGTAGAATTACTGACAACATGTTAGGTAAAAAGGACACAAGTGCAACTAATGAGACATTTTATTGTGGGAACGTTTCGCTCTCCAGGAGCTTTATCAAGCAATTACGACGGTAACGGCTTGATAACGGCTCCTTGAGAGAGAAACGTTTCCACAATAAAATATCACATTAGTTGCACTTGTGTCCTTTTACTAGGAAAAATATTGTTAATGGAAACAAATAATATTTTCAAAGCATATTACATCCACTGGAAGTATCTTCATAAAAGATATGGTTAATCAGGGACATGTGACAACAATAAAAGCAAAAGCACAATACCTTTCTGCTGGTGAGATAGTTCATTCCTTGTGTGATCTGCCAAGCCCAGCATACAAGAGTACTTGTGGTGAAGGCTGCGTTAATACCTGGTATATTACCATTGTCATGTGAGATATTGTTTCCTTGAAATTCCAAACCTTTCTGCGAATATTCTGATAGAGAAAGAAGACTGACACTTGATATGAAACATATGATAAAATATGGAATAAATCACTCTAACACGTCATCTGTTTCTCACATTAACAGGTCGGGTGATACAAAGAAAGACAACATATTCTGTTACTCTTTCATGAGCTGTCATCAGCTTGCTGTCTTTCAAGAAATGCAGGAAAACTGACACAAAATAGCAAAATGTGAAAGACTGAATACTTTTTGTGAAGTCATTTTCATTTGAGAAAATATTTTATTCGGGATATGTATCTGTCAAATGTGAACATCACCTTGACCATTGCACATTACTTCATGCCAGAATATTTTAGTTTAGTTAATTTTTACCTTCAATTCTGACCCCAGCAGAAAATGGATTTTAAGTGTTAACTAATGTTCGAACATTAGAAAGTAAAGTTTTTGCTATTGTAATAAGCAAAAGAAAAACAACCTAAAAAGCTTAAACTAACCTGAAGCACAGTCACTCATAGAGCATTTTAAGCCAGCACTAACCACTGGGTTATCTTCAGTCTGACTTGGAGTGTCAACTATTGTACTTGATCCTCTCATGGATGTGGGATATTGTGGTAATTGAGGTATTGCCACATTAATCCCAGAAGCACTTGGAACTTGACATCCATCTTTGTCTGTTATTGCTCCAGCTTGATATTCTTCTCTGAAGAGACAAAAGGGGAAAATGTATAGTTTAAGGACGTAGAAAATTAAAAATTTAATAATGATTGACATCAAGCAAATATAGGTAATACCCATGGAAATTGAGAAAAATAAGGTGCTAATAAGTCCCTAAAAATAAGAAGTACAGTAACCAAACTGATGAAGGAGCTGAGAAACAGCAGTTCGGAGGGACATTTCAACACTGATGTCTGCTCACCTGCACCTCTGGCAAGAGAACTATTAATTGAATGATGAAAAATATTTATTTGTCTTTGGGTCATCCTGAAGGTGAACTGATATATATGTCGTGCCGAATAGATAAAGCTTGAGATTTAGGCTCAAATAGCAATTCTCTTCTTGCCGAATAAGGCTAGCAAAAATTTCTGTATGCAAAAATTTCGCTAAAAAATCATTCTGAACCTAAAGAAAAAAATATATTTCATTGTGTTTGTTCATTATTAAATTATTATAAACTTTTCTAAAATGTATTTTGTTGGATTAGGCTAGATTGAATTTCGCTTGTTATAATAAAGTTAGGTAAGTATTTTAAGGATCTTTGGGTACAAAATTATTAATTTTTACATGAACATAAATGAGAAAAATATATTTTTTAACGTATGAATTTTTTTTTTATAAAGGACTTAATTTTAAATGAGTTTTTGCTAATTGACGAGTTTTACCTGGTGTATAGACATTGGTTGAGTGCCACCTATCCATCACGAACCCACCTGGCATAACGAGCAATCCTGTGATTCTTGTATAGCATTGTTATTTATAATTGTGTACAATAGACTACTAAATAGTTATCGAGTTTGTATAACCCATAATATGAGTAATATATGGCATTCCTGTCATGTTTCAAAAGAGAATATTTAATTAAGTTTTTTCTATGATGGAACTGTTGGGTACAATAATCTGGGCTGCAGTCCATCCCGGTGGGTGATTACAGGAACCAACGTGGTTAAAAGATGGCGTTTGACTCCTGCCCTGTCTTGATTGAGTATTTATGTTGGGTTGTTCTGGTTTCCAGAGATTTACCTGTTTGACCAATATATGAGAGAGTACACTGTGTGCATGGGACCTTGTAAACCCCACCAACTTTGTTGGAGGTTGTGTGTTTAATCAACCTCTGTTTCACTGTCCAAGTGTTTTTGAAAGCAAAGATCATATTGATCTTTTTTAATGCCTCATGAGGGTAGATCAGGCTCTCATTGCATGGTAAAACTAATTAATTTTTCCTGGCAATCACTTCCATAGGTTCAGTCTTGTAGAAAGTCTTCCTTGCTGACATTTTTGCCCTCTCGATAAAATCCCTACCTAGGGTATTTCAGTTTTGTGCCTATGTTGAACATCTTGCTGATTTCGTCCTCTAAATACTCTGGACTGCAAATGCACAAGGATCTCAAGAACCTTGTGAAAAACACCTCCTTTTCTTCCAAGTTTCGTGATTGGAATAGTAATGAATGTATGACGGCACATTGGTGGATTTCCTATAGACAGTAAATTTGAATTTTCTGTTAACACAATGGATTAAAACATTTAGGAACGGTAAAGTGTTGTTTATTTCATGTTCTGTTTTGAACTTAATGGAAGGTACTAGACCATTGAGTCTAGGTAGGAACTCATCAATGTTGCGATTCCTAGGCCATTGGCAAAGAACATTGTCTACATATCTGAACCACCTAGCTTTATCTGGGAGAATGTTTTTAAAAGTCTAGTCTCATAGAATTCTATATAAAAGTTGCTGAGTAAGAGGCTGAGGGGATTTCCCATTGCCATGCCTTGTTTTTGTGCATATTTCCCTTCAACACAAACTTACAATCAGTAACACAAAGTTTGATCAGTTCAATTATTTTATTCGTGGGGTAGGGCAGGGAGAAGTTTTCTAGTTCCCTTCACTGTACGTGAGCAAGTCAGGGACAGGGACTCTGGTGAACAGAGCTGTGACATCAAAGCTCACTAGAGTAAAGTCATGAGGGACATTTAATTTTTGGAGCCATTCAGTAAGGTCAATACTATTTTTAATATGTGCATCTGAGATCCTGCCAACCATGGGAGTTAGAAGTTTGACCAACCATTAATATAGGTTGTATGCTGCTGAGCCTACTGAACTTAAGATAGGACTAACTGGGCTTATGAGTCTTGATTACGTCATAAAGTTACAGTAGAGTTGCAGATCTAGGCGACAGATATTTAATGAATTCATCACTCCCCTTCAGTAACGTTTTAAGTGTTTATTGAAATAGCTGTGACCTCAGCAGTGGTGTTCCTAATCAGTGGTTTATATATTTCATTAACACTCAACAAATGGTTCATTTTACCTAAAAATTCGGTTTTATAAAAAATACAACCACCTTGAATTTATCGCCTCTCGAGAGGTGCAGAGTCTGATTATTATCGAGCTCTTTATAAGCTTTTGTAAATCTTAATGGGCAGTTGGTGAGCACTGGCTGGAGTAATGTATATATTAAAAGTATCAGGTGTCAAATCACTATGTTTTTTCCAGCATGAAAAACGATTTTGCTAAGTTTACACAATAAACATCATTAGTTGTGGGCGCAAAGCTTAATCCTAACCTTAGCGCTGCCTGATGGTCATTTCTTAATTCTTTGCCAGACAGGTTCATAAAGAACTCCGGATTCGTAAGTGTGGTCCAACCACTCTGTGCTATGAGATTATTTAACTTCCAAGTATGATTGCATTCAGTGTTGTTTAACTCTTCTAGGCTCCCTTTAAATATAATCAAGCAGTTAATCATGCCAGCCTGAGGGAATCTTATTAAAGAATACCATCTTGGCTCTCCTCATTTGTGTGAGAAGCATCTTTTTCATGTTTTATTAGGTCAATATTTTTAATGAGCACTAACCTGTGTAGTTGATCGAACTGTGTAGTAGCTTGACCAACCTGTTCTGCTGCAGGAATTTCGGTAGAATCTGTTCACTTAGGCACTTACTTAGAAATACTGAGAAGTGTGAAAGTACTTGAGCTAAAGATTTCCACCCACCCCCCCCGTGGCTTGTCTTGCATTGTTAATATCGCCTGTCTCCGACTGTTTTGCATATATGTCAATCCCAAAACTTACCTACTTTCTGAGAAGCTTCCCAGCCTTCAGCAGTCCAAAACTCAAGGAATATGACTCTCTTCTTAAGACTATGCTAGAGAGTGTATTGACTCTTTCCCTTGAAGATGGACAGTGGTTGCAAGCCTCACTTCCTGTCAGGCTTGGGGGGCTGGGAGTACGCAGATCCTCCCAGATTGCCTTACCAGCTTTCCTATCCTCTTCCATAGCATCAAACGAGTTAATAAAACAAATTCTTCCTGATAACCTCAATGACTCAGTAGGAATACAGGACCCTAACTATGCCAGTGCCATCACTGAATGGGAGACTCTTGCTGCTCCTGTACCAATCCGTTGTGAAGCACTGGCTTACAAGCAGTCAAGCTGGGATGGCCCCATCGCCGAAAAAGTACTTGCCAACATGCTCAGGGCTGCAACATCCAACTGGGAGATTGCCCATCTCCAAGCTGTGAGTGCACCTCACCCTGGGGACTTCCTCCAAACAGTTCCCATATCGGCAATGGGAACGCGCCTTGACCCTAAGACCCTCTGCATTGCAGTGGCTCTGCGCCTTGCTGCCCTATTTCACATGGAATGTGTGTGCATTTGTGGCGATGAGCAAGCCTACCAATATGGTCTACATGGTCTTAACTGTTCCAAAACCAAGGGCTGGCATGCAGGACACAGTGAGGTCAACGACATCATAAAGAGAACCCTTGCTACAGCTGGATGGCCAGCCGAGAGGGAGCCTCGATCACTAGCCAACAATACCCACAACCCAGCAAACCACCCTGATGGAATCACCATCAATCCTTGGAGGAATGGCAAGCTCTTAGCATGGGACTAACCTGTTTGTCCACACTGGCTGACACCTATATCCATCACAGTGTCGGGCGACAGGGAGGAGCTGCTGACCACAGGGAGGAGTACAATCGGCAAGTATAGGGACATAAGCCAACAGTGTCAATTTGTCCCAGTGGGATCAGAGGCCTAGGGATCCTGGGTATAACATGCCATACGTTTCCTTAAAGAACTGGGTTCCAGGCTCATCGACACCACCAGGGACCCAAGAGCAGCCACTTTCATGTTCCAGCAGTTCAGCGTGGCCATCCAGAGGGGAAATGCATGCTGCATACTGGGCTCGCGTCCAGCTTCGGAGGAGTTGGAGGAGATTCATAACCTTTGGTATATTGTATCACTGTATTCATGTTTGTGTTTTCTATCAATATATTCTGTCTATTAATAACGTACATATATAATATAAAGTGTAGGGGGTGGTAGGAGAAGAAAATATTCAAACAGAACCTTGAGTTTTCCCTGAGGTACGTTTATTGTCTCCTCTGAGGATGAGGGTCCCCAGTAAAGTTCTGGAGGTGGTACCTCCCTATAATATTATATATATATATATATATATATATATATATATATATATATATATATATATATATATATATATATATATATATATATATATAATATTATATATATATATATATATATATATATATATATATATATATATATATATATATATATATATATAATATATATTTATAAACATTGTCTCTAGGATAGAATTTCTAGAACATTATTATGTGTCCTAGAATCAGTATTGATAAAGCCACTGGATAGCGAAACGTCTACAATAAAGATACACAGATGTTGCATATGTGTATAAATGGTCATCTTGTCAGTATTGTATATCATTCTTGTGCAACTTGTCAGACGCTGCAGCATTATGGAATCCTGGTTCAGATGACATCTACATGATTTTCTTCACGGCTACTACAACTACTACTACAACTTACCCATTCCTTTGGGTATAACCAATTTCCGCTGGGGAATCCCGCCTACCAGTGACTATGCCCTCGTCTGCTACCCTTCCCCTCTCCACCTGACGATTATTATATAAGCTCCAGCCTCCTTTCCTCTGCTCCAGAATCTACATGACTACGGTGCTCTTCACACCAACTCCAAGGCTGTGGGACTGATTATTATATCCTAGAATCTGTATTGATAAAGCCACTGGATGGTGAAACGTCTACAATAAAAACACCCAGATATTGCATATGTCTAAATGGTCAACATTGATGTATTTGTCATAACTGAAACTTGGTTTAATATCAAAAGTCGGGACATGCCTACTGAATGTCACATTCAGGGTTTAAAATTGTTCCAAGTAGGCAGAAGTATGGGGATAGGGGTGGCATAAAAACGGGTATAAAGTCTAAAATAACACATACAAAGTCTGTCTGGATTGAATTTTCAGAGGGGGCATAAAAATTGATTTTAGGCATGATAAACCGTCTTCCAAACTTAGCGACCAAGGGAGACTACATAGGGAGGAAACTGTTAAGGCCACAAGGCACAATAAAGTAGTAATTCAAGAGGACTTAAACTGCAGTCAGATTGACTGGAATTCCTTGACTGGGAATTTAGAGTCTAGCGACTTCTTAGAGGTAGTTCAGGATTGTTTTTAAGGCGGAACCTACAAGGGAAAATGACCTGCTTGACTTGATACTGGCAAACAAACAAACCCAACTATCAACTTTTCTGTACTCGACTGAAGAAGCCTACTGTGTAGGCGAAACGTTTCGAAATAAAGATACCTAACTGTTGCATATGTGTCTTACCTAACAATCTGTCGGTATTTTATACCATTGTAATGTTCAATCTGTCAGACACTGCAACACAAGGGTATCTTGGTACAGACCTGAAACCAACTTCGACTACCTCTACTAGTGAGAACGGCTGGATTTGAGAGGGACCTGACCTCCCAACATCTGCGTTCTACTAGTGACCTACGTCTCACTTCCTGGCGCTATATAAGGCTCCATCCTGACACTTCTACTCCATATTGTTTCAAACTTTGGAACAATGCTCTTCTCCAGACTGAGGGACTGACCACCTCAAAACTTTAAGGGTAATGGACTGATTACATCGTCTTCAAGTCTCTTCGGCTTCTATCAACTTTTCTGTACTCGACTGAAGAAGCCTACTGTGTAGGCGAAACGTTTCGAAATAAAGATACCTAACTGTTGCATATGTGTCTTACCTAACAATCTGTCGGTATTTTATACCATTTTAATGTTCAAAGAAACCCATGTTAATAATTTAGAAATTACAGAGGAACTTGGCGCAAGCGACAACAAATCCTTCAGCATTGAATGGCATTAGTTAGTAGGGATAACTCAGTAACGGTCCCAGATTTTCGCTTAGCAGATTATAATGGGCTTAGAGAACACCTATCATCTGTGGACTGGGGTAACCAAGAGTTATATCAGTATGACACCTTTTTATACTCTATACATGCTGCCCAAAGAACGTTTATTTCGTATAAAGAAATAAGATTGAACAGAAATGACCTGCCATGGATGAATAACAGGCTAAAACCTTGGATAGTTTAAAATTTAAGTTGGATAAAGACATGCGTGAGAGAGGTTGGATTTGCGTGGGACTTGCACATAAGTAAGTAGATTTATCAAAGCTTATTGCTGGGTAGCGTTGAAAATGAGTTGGACAAATATTCTCTTAGTTGGATGGATTGTGAAGGGCCTGCCTAGTATGGGCCAACAGACTTGCTGTAGTGTACCTCCTTTCTTATGTTCTTATGTCTGCCTAATAGGGTATTGAAGCTAAAACCTTGGTTAGCTTCAAATTTAAGTAGGATAAATACCTGAGTAAGAAGGGTTGGATATGAGTGGGATCGCATTATACTATATTTGTGTGTATTATTCTTCAGTTAAATATAGAGGCAGCAGGTGTAGTAACTATGTAAAGATGATGTAATCAGTCCATCAAACTTGGAGAAACAGTATTTTAAGGTAGTCGCTCCCTTCTCGCTCATAACTAACAGTTAACGATGAAGTTGTGAAAGATGTCCTCTGTACCAAGATACCGTTGTGTTGTTGTGCCTGACTGGTATTTTGAAAATGGTATAAAATGAGTGAGACACACATGCATCAGCTGGGCTTTTTCAGCAACGATATGAAGCTGCAGCATGAGAATTATATCTACTGTGTAGGCGAAACATTTCAGCAATAAAGATACCAAAATGTTACATGTCTTACCCATCAAACTGCCTCTTGTATTAACTCTTCCAGACTTTACATCCGCCTAGATCATGAACTTCTTCATCTACGCCCACATGAAAAATGCCACCTATCCTGGAACCTTCAACTCCACAGTAAGTAAACTCTTTCGCTTCATCAACCTTCCCAGCTTTAATTTTCCTACCCTTCACTACCAGCAGAAATACTGAAAATCTCCAACGTATGAGGCATCACCGTCGCCACAGATCCTGCAACCAGAGCTGCCCTGACCCTCCTGACCCACCTGCATCACAAGTCACTCCACCTACCATGCCAGCCACCGCCTCAACTCCCACTGTAACTATTGAAGATGAAGAAATTGAAGACGATTATATCTCAGGCCTCTCCTGGAGAGACCAACAATTCTTTACTACATCTACGAACAAGAACACCAAGTTCGCCAATAAACTCCATCTTTCACTCTGAAATGGAAGTATTAACACACCTCCGTCGCCCCATACAGCTTCACATTAAAGCAAATCCAAAATTTTGTGAAATAATTCATCGAAGACTTCAACAGCTATGTACAGCTCATGTACCTACCAAAACAGGTGTTCAAAAATCTCAGTAGAGCCTATTTTTATGATTGAAAACACTGCTCTACACCTATATTCATCGTCTATCCCCACTCTCCTGCTCTTTTCTTTCCTTAGATCTAAATAAGAACTCATCAAACCTCCAGAGACCTTCATTAGTCACCCAGGCGCTCTGACTGCTGCCCAAGCACTGGGAGGGGTTACAGTTGGACCTAGTTCTTAGGTGAATTCAGAAACTAATTCCAACGAGAACATCAGACCTTAGACATCAGAGACACAACTCTGACTCCTGCTGCATTGTTATGCAGGGTTCTGCATGACATTGTAATGTATATACAGTAGAGAAGGGCACCGTAATAGTATGAATGTTATAATTGTAAAGCATAATTTTATAATTCATAATGTGCATTTTGGGGTACTGTAAAGTACTCTAGTGGTAATTATAAAGAAATCATGCCAGGGATTTATTTTCCAACTGTGTTTGGGGGTGAGCAGATAAGCGTGGCTTGGGAGACACGTGGTCCGCATGGCAAGAAGGCTTGCGTCGAGATACAGTGTATTTAAGATAAGTTTTGTAGTGGCGTACTCCTTTTTTTTAGCTAACTCAAGCCATAGGCTCTTCTATGGTTTATCTGTATGCTCACCTAGGCTCTGACATGGTCAGGGTGCTGTGGGATGAGTGAGGAAATAAGAAATGGGGTTGGTATGGGAGTATTGAAGGCCTGGCACTGGCTAGGCAGAGTGGTTATGGTTGCTGGACCGCCAGCTGCCTGCTTCTTGTGTCCGCTATTTGGGCGTTTAGGATAGGAGATACATGAAGGTGTTTTCTAGAATGTGTAGTGTTACGACGAATAAATAGATCTATTTTCCTAACTAGTATTTTTTGCCTAACCCTCGATTAACCAACCCATTGAAGTAAAAAATATTAGTTTAGCTCTTTCTGTTTTGACTGGGATAGCCCTGGGTGGCCTGTTTATACCTAATATGTGTGTAACTTTTACCTTTGCCCTTAGACAAGGCTCTAGCCCCCAGCTATCCCGCTTTTCTGTGTAACATGGGGGCCTGTATATGGGAGAATTATCAAATTTTTGTGGTAATTCAAGTTTGCAACCTGGAAAGTCAATAATCATTCTTTACTGGGATGGTCAGAGGAAGCATTCACTATAACACTCACACTAAAATAATAATTTACCTTTGTGTGCAATATTGCATTTTTAGAGTGTTATTACTAATACCCTGTGAATAATTTACCTTTGTGTGCAATATTGCTGGTTTTAGGGTGTTATTATTAACTAATAATAACTTTACCTTCATGTGCAATATTGTTGATAATATTGTTATTAATACCTGATATTTTGAGCATAATTTCCCTTGCAGGTGCAATCTTGCTGCTGTTTAGGGAGGTTATGAATACCTAATTTTCTAGGAATAATTTTCCTTTGCAGGTGCAATAGCTCCATTTTTCTGCCAGGGTCTTCTTTTTGTGTACAATCCTGTTCAATTTTAGGGAGTCTCATGACAATAACTCCTTGTGAACATACTGCTTCAGTGTATGTGCATTGCTGTGTGCTTTATTATTTTATATCAGTAAGGTGTGTGGCTGATAGCAAGGTTTGGTGCTATTATCTCCCAGGATGACATGCATTTGGAGGGTAACCTTGAATCAAATCCCCATGTTAAGGACCTGGATAAGGAAGTAGAGCTCATACGAATGAAATTAGCCCTATTTGCAGAAGAAAAAGAACGGTTAAGGATTGAGCGTACAAAGATCCAGGAACAGAGAGCCTTAGAGGAGCATAGGGCTCAAGAAAGAGCTAAAGAGAGGCAGCTTGCTTCTCACTTAGACACAAACACGAGGGTAGATGTTTTTCATTTGGATAAAGCCATAAAATTTGTGCCCAAATTCGTACAGAAAGACCCAGACCAGTTTTTTCTGTTATGGCCAAATCCCAAGTTTGGCCGGAAGAGGAATGGGCGACATTAGCGAGAACCCAATTAGTTGGCAAAGGGTTACAGGCCGTTAGTTCTCTAGAGGGACCGGCCTTTTCTGATTATAATAAACTAAAAGAGGTAGTTTTACTGGCTTATCAAATGTTGCCGGAAAGGTACCGGCAGAAGTTTAGAGGATTAAAGCTTCAGTCATGGCAGTCTTTGGTGGAATATGGTAAGGACAAGATATCACTTCTAAATAGGTGGTGTCGCTCGAAGGGTGTGGTAGGCAATTATGAGGGTGTAATTACCTTAATTTTGTTAGAGGATCTTTTGAGAAATGTTCCTCCTGGCCTTAAGGCATATCTTGAGGAGAAAGATCTTGATGATTTAAATAATGCTTTAGAGCTGGGTGACAGATTTTTAACTAACCCAAAATTTGGTAGTAGTTACCACCCACAACATACTAGTAATGGTAAACATACACAAATAACCCGCACATAAAAGAGAGAAGCTTACGACGACGTTTCGATCCGACTTTGTAAATGGTCCAAGTCGGACCGAAACGTCGTCGTAAGCTTCTCTCTTTGAAGTGCGGGTTATTTGTGTATCGTTCTAGTCACGGTATTGTGCCTTTTTTTGTTATTTAGTAATGGTAAGTTTTCTCCACCAACAAGATTTATGTGACTATCCACCTGTTATTTTTGAGGCCTGATATTTTCCCCCTCCTGTGCTCCCCTGTTTCTCGCAGAGGTGTCATGGGGAGCCAGTTTTGCTTACTAAGGACTGCTGTGAGATGAGGGTGATAATGTGATGTTTCTTTATAAGTAGAATTTACCATGTAAAATTTGTCTTTCTTTTATTTTGCACTCCTCTTGGAAAATGTACTGTTCTATTTTTTTTTTGCGTCACATAGTTTGGTCTGTCTTGCAACATACTAAGCTTTGGTGTTACTTCATAAAATGGCACTTCTCAGGGCACTTATGTACAAAGTTAACTTGCTAGTTTATAAAGTTGCTTGATGTAATTTAGGTAAAATGCACCACTGCCAGTGCCTGGCCGGCACTGTGTTGTGATGGTGCCTTTTCCTAACACAGTTGTCTAAGAACGTGACTGTGGGCTCGATTGGCATAGACTTTGATCACTTTTATGTTCGGCAAGTCTCGCATGTCTGCAATCTAGTACCTCAGTTTCTTAATATTGCATATTTGTAGTACCAAAAGACCGTGATTGTATGGTGGTCATTCCACAGTTATCATTTTGCCCGTTGTCTCAGACCTTAGTGTGGGATTTATTTTCTTTTTTCCTTCTGACTAGCGATGTCCGTCGGGATCCCACTAGCAGAGTGAGACCTATGGTCTGGGAGTGGGGGCGTTATGCAGGGTTCTGCATGACATTGTAATGTATATACAGTAGAGAAGGGTATCATAATAGTATGAACGTTAAAGCTGTAAAGCATAATTTTATAATTCATAATGTGCATTTGAGGGTACTGTAAGGTACTCTAATGGTAATTATAAAGAAATCCTACGAGGGATTTATTTTCCAACTGTGTTAGGGGGTGAGCAGATAAGTGTGGCTTGGGAGACACGGGTGGTCCACATGGCATGGAGGCTGGTGTCGAGATCCTGTGTATTTAAGCTAAGTTTTGTAGTTGTTTACTCCTTTTGTTTAGCTAACTCAAACCATGGTTTATCTGTATGCTCATCTAGGCTCTGACATGGTCAGGGTGCTGTGGGATGAGTGAGGAAATAAGAAATGGGGTTGGTATGGGAGTAGTGAAGGCCTGGCACTGGCTAAGCAGAGTAGTTATAGTTGCTGGACCGCCAGCCGTCTGCTTCTTGTGTCCGCTATTTGGGCGTTTAGGATAGGAGATACATGAAGGTGTTTTCTAGAGTGTGTATATAGTGTTATGATGAATAAATAGATATATTTTCCTAACTAGGATTTTTTGCCTAACCCTCGGTTAACCAACCCATTGAAGTAACACATACTGGTTTAGCGTTTTCTGTTTTGACTGGGATAGCCCTGGGGGGCCTGTTTAAGCCTAAGATGTAACTTTTACCTTTGCCCATAGACATGACTCTAGCCCCCTGCTAACCCACTTTTCTGCGTAACATGCACCAACACCTCTCCTATTTATTATGAGTTCTGGGTGAGTGGGAATGCACCAGACAAGTCTTCTCAGTAGTATATGACACACCAATATCTTCACCGGACGGAAGATATTACTTAAAACGAAGGTGTGGTGTGCCTTAACTGCAGGAAGTCTCTGACGATTGTAATTTACTGCATCACCACATGTGCTGAAGACTTACCTTGCCCTCGCCTTAGAGCTATGAACGGTACTCCACTTAACCCATAAAAGATCAACCATGCCCTTGTGATAGGGATGTCCTTGTTCATGGGCTGTAAATAGAACATCATTTGTACATGCCCTGATACTCTTTCGAAACTCAATGACTGGTCACCAGCTTGCAAAGACCCTTGTCAGGACTGCGTTCCCAGCAAATATATTATCATCATTATTATGTCAAGAAGAGTAACGATTGGGCAGAATATATGAAGAGAGATACAGGGATTATGGAGAGTGATCCCTACGATCCCAATTGGGGAGGGGAACTTTACTTATCCATTCGATGACATCTTCTACGATGCACTTCTCAAACCGAGTAAAGATCCACCAAGTGGGACAGTCAATGACTCATCCAAGCTAGCACTCGCAGCTACCATCAGTGGCATTCAGCGAGTCAAGTGCAATGTGACTCTCGCTCAAGAAAGCTTTCATAGTCGTCTGCACTGACGACATCGAGGCTGAAAAACTAATCACCACCAATGTTACCTCCACTCTCCAACAACGAGGATTTCAAGTCATGACTTCCCCAGTTTTGAGGGATAAGAGAACTGTGTTTCTCAAGCGGCTGGACAAGCTCATCATTACTCAAGATATCGCAAAAATCAAATCAACCATTGAAGACCAGAACATTTGGGGCAAGATAGAACATATCACTAAGGTACCTAACGCTTCCTCCATGCTGAAGATCACCTTCAGTGACGTCAACATGGCAGCCAGAGCTCTCGCTGAGGAACTGGCTATGCACTATTTTCACATCAATCCAGCCTACATTGAAGCAGAGAAATTCAAGCACATCCCACAGTGTTATAACTGTTACTCATACCTAGACACCACTAAAGACTGTCCCACCAAGGACAAGAAGCTCTGCTCTACCTGCGGCAAAGAAGGACATGATATGAAAACTTGCACCAACACCACTCCACCTAAATAACTGAACTGCAAGAATGACCACCATACCCTTTCTGCCAAGTGTCCAACGAGGCGTGAAGCACTGAAGAAACAACTTGAACATCAGAACAAAACCACTGTTCAAGCTACTACATATGCTGCTATTACCAAGCTCCAAGCACATACCACCAAGATTCTTAAATCCACGCAATCTTCGTCTTCCACTAGTACTTCATCACCTCTACTTCTTGATGGCGACTCCACCAAAATCCTCCACTGCATCATGTACGCTCATGTACACAATGTAGTTGCACCTGGATCATTCAACACCACAATCAACGAACTCTTCAAACTCAACAATATGCCAAGATTCACATTCCCGGATTCTCCGCCTTCGTCGGACATCAAAAAATCCACTATCAGTACCGTGAAGATCTCCACAGTTCCACCATCTCCACCGCCTCCCTCCGCCAAAGGAATGGACCAATCACAGACCACCGAGACGCCGCCGAATCCCACAAATGAAAGACCGCCAACATCCTCTCGCCTCAACCGACCAATCACCGGCCCCACCTGCCTCTGAGACCAAGCCAGACTACTACGGTAAGCCTGGTATCTAGCTCTACACCACGAAACCTTATAACAACGTAATATTTGGCTAAGAACTCGAACAACGACTCCAGGTTGGGACTGTCAAGTACACCTGTGATGAAGAACCGCCCATTCCCTTGGAAAAAGTACTCGACCTCCTCACCATTCCTGGACCAGTCCCCACAATCCCGTTCGAAGCACGGCACCTCACTAGAACGAAGTTCAACGGTCTCACCATTGGCATAGTTGTATAACCAACTTCTCAACGACCGTCCACTGCCAACTTGAAGTCCCCCAGCACTTTGCTATTTAGCTAAAGCTGGTGTGTGGCTCAAATCGACCCTAATTTAGCTGCCATCTCCGCCCTTCCTGCCGTCTCCTGCCTGCCACCCACTGTACACAGCTGTTCCCAGCAATCCTCATGCATCGACATCGACACCTGTAGCAAACCTGCACAAAGTGCCCAGAGTGGATGGCCCACTCCCCTTTATTATCCCTCCTCCTCCATCATCTCAACTCTTTCCCATGTTTCCATCCTTACCCATCCTACTTCCTTCCCCATCTTACCGACGCTCAGGTCAGATCCTCGCACCTTGCAGAGAGTGAAGGACGAATGAGATAACGAGATTGAACATTGGTAAGTGTGTTGCCCTGTAAGTAATTTAGCAATCATGATTTCAGAGTGACTCCCGATATAATTTTTCGGTTTCACGTGAGGCGATTGATATAGGTTAACTGTTTATTTTAATGTGTTTTACTTATCTTCAAGTACTATTTATTATGATGAACCTTATGTGGGATCAAGGAATTGATAGAGCTAATGTATCACCATGTTAGGATGTGTATTTGATGAGCTTTATAACGTAATTTACTCCTATCTAATATGTCAGCGTTATCTTATTGACCCACAAGATAAGATACATTATTTAGTTATTGAAAAGAAATCAATATCAGTTCATATTTAAAAAATTGCAAATTTCGATTTGTGGAAGCCTATAAAAGCGCAATACTTTCTTTGTGGAAATTTCCGAAGGTTGAAAATTTGAGGCCAATCAGAGGAGGCACTCTCCAAGTATCTTATGGATTCCAAATATTCCAAGAGTTTTAACTAATTTATACACTTATAAATCTTCCAGAAGACAAACTGAACTTAATGAGTACTTTTCTATGTGTAAGATGCATCAGCCGTTAAATAATAAAACCTTTCTTAAAAGAAGGAATTAAATATATTTATTATGAATGAATGGCAAAAAACAGTTCGCACGATTATTGGCATTAAACTGGCAAACATATTCCCATACATGTCATATTCACTTTCCCTCATCGTCCAAGTAGGAGGCTTCTGGCAAACATATTCCCATACATGTCATATTCACTTTCCCTCATCGTCCAAGTAGGAGGCTTCTTTTCTCATGTTAGAGCTCGTCATGCATTAAGAAGTTTTTGAAAGTAATCATAACCTTTCCAGGAATCATTAAATGCGTTCTACAACTTTTATCAGTTGACTGCATATGCCAGTAGTTGCATAACTATTACCTTAGTTACCATATACCAATGGAGGAAGAAAAAGAAATTAGTGAACTACTTATAGGTCCGCCTTCAGGGATGTATAGAAATACATGTGTCTACCTAACTTTCGTACACAACTATATATAATTCTATAAAAATAGTATGTACATATAATATTATTATTGAAAATTAAGCTTGGAGATGCAGTCTGCAGGATGTGATTAGCATAGTGAATACTCAGTGAGGTGAGGCAGGGCTTGGTTTTCATTTACATTTAGTCCCCACTAAGTTAGTGCGAGTTTATCTTTCCCGGAGATATTTTTAAGTGGAGTATCTTCCCTTGACCGCAGTGGCATTACATTTTTAGAATGTTGATGTTGCAAAAAAATACTCCACTAACATGTACTATGTTTGTTAATTTGGCTGGCTTTTTTTTTTTATTGTATATTGTTTAGTATGAGGTTTGTTATATTGACTGGATGAATCACTTCATTACAGTAATCTATTAGTTATCTCCTGAGGTGGTACATGACGGCCTCCATATTCTCATAGAAAGTATTTGAGGTATATATACACTGAAGTGGAGTATGAGGGTAGGATAAGTTTTGGAGTGCATTTAGGAGGGTAAACAAACTGTTCAGAGGCCATAATTGGTTGCAAAAGCACATTAAGAAAATTAATTACATATACAGAAATAATTTATAAATAATGTGCAGCATAATGTAAAACTGATTTCGAAAGCATTCTGTATGATAATCAAGTACGAGACTATCAATAAATAACACATACAATGGTAAGCTATCAGAATACAGGATAATATCTCACCTTTGACTCAGTGACAAGAGTGACAAAGGAGGATCCATCAACAACTTAGTTGTGTCAATATGACCGCTGACAGGATTGATATAATTTATGAAATGTTTCCGATGACGTCGCATAAAGTCAAGAAGATTACCAAAGTGACAGTACTCAACCAGGATCCACAGCTCTCCTAAAATAATTAATTTCATTTAAATAATGTTGATTATGCTCAATTATGTTCTTATGGCAAGTTAAAGTATTGACAGGCAATGGAGCGATAATAATTTAAATTTGCCTTTACTTAATTTAAAGTCAGTTAAAAGGCAGTCATATTTTTTAGACAAGCGCTAATAAAATTTTAACTAACTAATGAAAAAATGACATTACGATAAATGTAAAAAATTATCAAATTCAACACAGATCTGTCTAGAACACAGAGAAACATCATTGTAATAAAACCTCGTTCTGAGTGTATATATTTTCTTTGTGGATTACATTGCATTAAAAGTAACAGTGATATTCCGAATATAGTCTACAAGACAAACTTTCTTGAACTTATTCAGCAAAGTTGAAGGTTATTTTTAAAGAAAATTAAGTGATTGGAGAAAAAGAACAAAGCTTAAATTAACTGATGCTCAAAAAACAGGAAACATTAAAAGACAGTTTGAAAGGAAAGAGAAGGCAAAAAATGAAGCTATTTTGGAATCAAAGTAAAAAGAGAGTTAAGGACTGTGAAAAAAAAAAATGTCTGGAGGCAAAAACTGTAGTGGTGCCATTTCTTTCATTACATTGACCACTTTCCTTTAAGGACAGATGATCCAAGAATAAGAAAACAACTTTAGCATCAATAGTTATTTTTTCAGAAGTTCAGACACCTAGAGAACATCTCTTTATTGTTTAGTACAGACAGCAATTTTATTACAAAAAACATTTTAAAAAATTCCCTTTACTGTTTATCTCCTTCACATACGCATTATTGTTTTCTATTTTTATTTAAGACCCGAATGAACATCTTTATTTCCGCCATATTATAAACTCATCAATTCTCTCACATATGGATCGATACCATGCCTAACACTTCTAGGGTAGGGTAGGTGCCTGAGTCCGAGCCTTTAGCTCATAAGACTGTCATTCCCATTTGCCCCCTTGGGGCGGGGATGACAGACCAGAGAGGCCTAGCTTGTGGCTAGGCCTGGGGACAGTTGGTCCCAAAGATGAGGAGGTACTTGTGCCTCCTCACATGGGAGACTTAGGTCTCAGACACTCCCTAAAGAGGGAGACAAGGCCGGGCCACCACTTGGAAAAGGCCCGGGCCGGGAGAATACCGGCTAATCTTTAATAATAATAATAATCTCACATATGCTTCTTTCATTAGCTATTTTGATGCTAATGAAGTGCTCTAGATCTAAATTGGAGCTACACGTAATTTCCTGGATCAAACCTGATTACTTTCACTTCCCTTGACAATGTATGATCACTACAGTATAGAGCTTTACTGTTTGAACTATAGTAATAATTATGTCCCGCAATGTTGACTTTGTGATAGAAATGTGGTAAAAACGTCGACAGTGAGTTGACTTTACCTTTTCCAATGTGAACAGTGTTGGCACCAATAAGATTAACAATATTGAGATGCTTGCCAAGGTGAAGCATGATCTTGAGCTCGAGGGTCAGAGCTCGTGTCTGAGATGTGTCAGCCTGACTCTTGCACATTTTGACTGCGACTGTTGTTGTTGGCTCACTGTCAATATGCAGACCTGTTACCACAGCTTCCACAACACGACCAAAGGCTCCAGAACCCAACTGCTTACCTGTGAACACATATATTAAAGTTGATCAGGAAAATTTAAGTGATAAAAAAATAGATGACACCGAAATATATATATATATATATATATATATATATATATATATATATATATATATATATATATATATATATATATATACTATGTATATATATATTGTCGTGCCGAATATGTAAAACTGGTCAATTAGCAAGAACTCATTTAAAATTAAATCCTTTCTGAAAATTTCTCTTATACTTTTAAAGATATATTTTTTCATTAATGTTAATGTAAAGTTTTTTAATTTTGCACCAAAAGAATCTTAGAAAACTTACATAACCTTATTATAACAAGAGAAATTTATTTTAGCCTAACCCAACAAAATATATTTTAGATTTGTTTACAGTAATTTAATACTAAACAAACCCAGTGAAATATATTTTTTTCGTTAGGTTCAGAATGATTTTGGCGAAATTATTACATACACAAATTTTCACTTGTCCTATATGGCAAGATGATCGTTGCTATTTAAGCCAAGATCGCAAGTTCTGCCTATTCCGCACGACATATATATATATATATATATATATATATATATATATATATATATATATATATATATATATATATATATATATATATATATATATATATATATATATAAGTAGTCATAATTTCTACAGGGGGGTGTATCCGGTTTAGGGGCCTTCTACAGGGCGGTGTATCCGGTTTAGGGCCTTCTACAGGGCGGTGTATCCGGTTTAGGGCCTTCTACAGGGCGGTGTATCCGGTCTAGGACCAGCAGCTGGAGGGTCACCTTTTCACACCTAGATGTTACTTCCGGTTTTGACCATGACCTCGCCCTCGAGACCACCTCACCCTTGACCCCCCCAACCAATCCCCCCGCCCACGACCCCCCCTTCGCGACCCCCGCCGTCGCGCCGCGCGCCCGCCCGCGCGCCCGCGCGCGCGCCCGCCCGCGCCCTTCTCGACCCCCGCCTGCGCGCCCGCCCGCGCGCCCGCCCGCGCCCTTCGCGACCCCCGCCCGCGCCCGCCCGCGCGTCCGCCCACGCGCCCGCCCTTCGCGACCCCCCGCCCGCGCCTTCTGCTGCGCCTTCTGCAGCGTCATCCGGATCGCCCCCGCGCCTCGAATTTTTTTTCTTATGATCTCCTTGGATCAAGGTTTTTGGATTCACCCCTATGGGGTTTTCGAAATTCTCCAATTCCTCGGATCAAGTTTTTTGGGTACCCCTCCTTTCACCCCCCCATCCCCAAAAAATTTCTCAATATCAAAGTCTCCACTTCCTCGGATCCCCCTACCACTTTCACCCCCCCAACCCCAAAAATTTCTCGATAATACAAGTTTTTGGATTCCCCCCTATGGGGTTTTCGAAATTCTCCATCTCCTTGGATCAAGGTTTTTGGATTCCCCCCTATGGGGTTTTCGAAATTCTCCATCTCCTCGGATCAAGTTTTTGGAATCCCCCCTCTGGGTATAAGCATTCAAAATAGACTCCTCCTATGGGGGCATGCTTACTACAGGTCTAAACAAGTCAAATGACCTAAGAAGGGTGTTTACTCAGCGGTCAGTGACGTCACGTGTTGACCCAGCACACAGGTTGAATCAGGCTGACAGTGACGTCACGCGCACACAGGTTGAAACTTGTCGATCCTTTTAGTTCATTCAAGTTAATAAGGGGACACAGTACCTACAGCACAGGGAAAACATTTTCACTCTTAACCCCAATTTTTCTTGTTTTAACCCTTTTAGTTCATTAAAGTTAATAAGGGGACACAGTACATCAGAATGTCACATTTTTTCGTTAATACCCACAATTTCTTTACAACACAAGTCTAGACATTTTTTTAACTATTTCATCTCAGGTCACTCCCCCACGAAGTAACCTCCTCCCCACCCTCCCGAACCCTCACACTCCAACCAACACCTCACAATTTTCACTCATAACCCCCAATTTTTCTCGTTTTAACCCTTTTAGTTCATTAAATTTAATAAGGGGACACAGTACATCAGAAAGTCACCACAACACTTATAACCACTTTTCGATAAATTCACTAGTCACAATTTTTACATATTACGAAGTTAATACGCACACACACCTCACTTTGAACACCTTCAAAACACTCTCTTAAATCATTTGAATACTCACAAAAATACCTTTATACATTTCCAAACAACACTGAAACACTTCCAAAATAACATTTTGAATACTCCCAAATAAGATTTGACAGCTCTAATTTATCTGCACTTACACATTTCATTAAATTACAACTCATCCCTCCAAACTCCTCCCTCAGTCTCCAGACTTCACAACATTATCACAAAAACTAACTCAATCACTTTACTTTGAACATCACCAAAAAAAAAAAAAACAATGAAATACTCCAAAACATCATTCGAACCCCCCCAAAATCACCTCTGAATACTCCCAGAACACCTTCATAAGTACTCTTGCACATCATTTGAACACCTTCAAAACACCTTTGAACATTTCCAAACAACACTGAAACACTTCCAAAACACCATTTGAGTACTCCCAAATACACCACTGAATACTACTAAAACACCACTGAATACACTCAAAACACCACCAAAATCACCATAAACTAAGATCAACACCCACATCCCACAACACCCACAACCCACAACACCCACAATTTTTTTCTCGTTTTAACACTTTTAGTTCATTAAAGTTAATAAGGGGACACAGTACATCAGAAAAAGTCACAACAACCACTTATAACATCTTTTTCGGTATCTCTAGTTCGACAACAACACCCACAACACCCACATCCCACAACACCCACAACCCACTTCACCCACACCCCACAACACCCACAACCCACAATTTTTTTCTCGTTTTAACCCTTTTAGTTCATTAAAGTTAATAAGGGGACACAGTACATCAGAAAGTCACAACAACAACAACCCACAACCCACAGCACCCACAACACCCACAACCCACAACACCCCCACAACACACAATTTTTTTCTCGTTTTAACCCTTTTAGTTCATTAAAGTTAATAAGGGGACACAGTACATCAGAAAAAGTCACAACACCCACAACCCACTTCACCCACACCCCACAACACCCCACATCACCCACATCCCACAATTTTTTTCTCGTTTTAACCCTTTTAGTTCATTAAAGTTATTAAGGGGACACAATACATCAGAAAAAAAAGTCACAAAAACTAACTCAAACACTTTACTTTGAACACCCCCAAAACACTCTCATAATCATTTGAATGCTCACATAACACCCTTGAACACCTTCAAAACACCTTTGAATATCGTTTTAAACTAATTTCATCACAACCCACTTATATCATCTTTTTTTTCGGTAACTCTAATTCGACTACGCTACCCTCATCAATTACCAACAAATTTTACTCGTTTTAACTAATGTCATCACTGTAACCAAGATTTTCACAAAAAAAAAAACTCTATGACACATAACACACACGCACACACACACACACACACCACAACACCCACAATTTTTTCTCGTTTTAACCCTTTTAGTTCAATAAAATTAATAAGGGGGCACAGTACATCAGAAAGTCACAACAACAAAAACCCACAACCCGCAACATCCACAACCCACAATTTTTTCTCGTTTTAACCCTTTTAGTTCATTAAAGTTAATAAGGGGACACAGTACATCAGAAAGTCACAACAACAACCCACAGCACCCACAACACCCACAACCCACAACACCCCACAACCCACATTTTTTTCTCGTTTTAACCCTTTTAGTTCATTAAAGTTAATAAGGGGGCAGAGTACGTCAGAAAAAGTCACAAAAACAACCCACTTATATCATCTTTTTCGGTATCTCTAATTCGACTACATTACCCACATCCCTCATCAATTACCAATTTATTCACATTTTTTTCCCCTTCTTTTTACTACTAAAATTCTAATAAAATCCTCTCCATACCCATCTCCTTGTATCCACATAAATTAATATTATACTCGCATCAACTACCCAACTATTGCGACATGTTTTCAACACCCCTCCATTCTTATTCCAATATATCATAACTTTTCAATTCTATAATTTCTTTTTAAAATATTCACACATTACCTTTATATTCAGTAAAATCTCCCCATATTTCTAATTACAACCCTCCCCATACCCCTCTCCATCTCACCCGCATTTCTTCACATCCACTCACCCATCTCCCAACACACCTCTTCTGAACACACACACAAAAATCACATTTCACATCCACAAATGCATCTCAAATCCACTAAAATCACTGTAACCAAGATATTCACACACACACACACAAACACACACACACACACACACACACACACGCACCTAACCTAACCTAACCTAACCTAACCTAACCTAACCTAACCGAACCTACCCTAACCTAACCTTACCTAACATAACCTAGCCTAACCTAACCTAACTTAACCTAACCTAACCTAACCTAACCGAACCTACCCTAACCTAACTTAACCTATCCTAACCTTACCTAACTTATCCTAACCTAACCTAACCTAACCTTACCTAACATAACCTAACCTATCTTAACCTAACCCAACCTAACCTAACCTACCCTAACCTAACCTTACCTAACATAACCTAGCCTAACCTAACCTAACTTAACCTAACCTAACCGAGCCTAACCGAACCTACCCTAACCTAACTTAACCTAACCTAACCTATCCTACCCTAACCTAACTTAACTTAACCTAACCTAACCTTACCTAACTTATCCTAACCTAACCTAACCTAACCTAGCCTAACCTAACCTAACTTAACCTAACCTAACCTAACCGAACCTACCCTAACCTAACCTTACCTAACATAACCTAACCTAACCTAACCTAACCTAACCTAACTTAACCTAACCTAACCTAACCTAACCTAGCCTAACCTAACTTAACCTAACCTAACCTAACCTAACCTACCCTAACCTAACTTATCCTAACCTAACCTAACCTATCTTAACCTAACCTAACCTAACCTAGACGAACCTATCCTAACCGTTCCTAACTTAACTAACCTAACCTAACCTAACCTAACCTTACCTAACCTAACCTAACCTAGCCTAACCTAACCTAACCTATCTTATCCTAATCTAACCTTGACTAACCATTACCTAACCTAACCTAACCTATCTTAACCTAACCCAACCTAACCTAACCTACCCTAACCTAACCTAAAATATATTGGAACACTTCCAAAATACATTAGAGTACTCCAGAATTACTTTGAACGACTCCATTTTTGGATATTTCCAAATTAGTTTTGAAAACTTTATCGTAAAATCGAACATTATTTTCTTGTTGGTAAACACACTCAATGGTAGAAATATTTACTCGATTTCCGAATAGAAACACTGTCCTCGCTCTGAGAGACTCATTGTGGGTCACCCCTTCCCCCAACACACTGTGTAATGCGGTTCACACCCAAGGTAGATTTAAGATAATCATGAACACCTGCATCAACTCAGGACAGACAGACGCCATGAAATGCGGGTAACATCCAAGGTAGAAAATCATCTCTTTCCAGACCACCTGTCTATCCTAACCTAACCTATCCTAACCTAACCTAACCTAACCTTACCTAACTCCATTAAACACCTCGAATACTACCTAACTTAACCTAACCTAACCTTACCTAACCTACCGAACCTAACCTAACCTAACCTAAATCAAACACCTCTATCCTAACCTAACCTAACCTAACCTAACCTAACCTTACCTAACCTAACTCCATCAAATACCTCGAATACTACCTAACTTAACCTTAACCTAACCTTACCTAACCTACCGAACCTAACCTAACCTAACCTAAATCAAACACCTCTATCCTAACCTAACCTAACCTAACCTAACCTAACCTTACCTAACCTAACTCCATCAAATACCTCGAATACTACCTAACTTAACCTTAACCTAACCTTACCTAACCTACCGAACCTAACCTAACCTAACCTATCCTAACCTAACCTAACCTAACCTAACCTAACCTAACCTAACCTATCCTAACCTAACCTAACCTAACCTAACCTAACCTTACCTAACCTAACCTAACTCACTCACAAACACCTTTTGAACATTTCCAAACAACACTGAAGCACTTCCAAAATATCATTTTGATTACTCCCAAATAAGATTTGACAGCTCTAATTTATCTACACTTGCACATTTCATTAAATTACAACTCATCCCCCCAAACTCCTCCCTCATTCTCCAAACTTTACAACATTAGCACAAAAAAAAACTAACTCATACACTTATGACATGAGACATTACCATATCTAACACACTGACTAACTTTGAACCAACTCTGAACACCACTGATCTTCTTCAAAAATACTCTGCACATCATTTGAACACCTTCAAAAAACACCATCAAACACCTCCGAATACTCCCAAAAACACTGCTGATTACTATCAAATCACCACTGATTACTACCAAATCACCGTCAAAATCACCAGAAACTAAGTTTAACATCACCATCTAACATCCTTTTTATAGAAATCCCCTCAAATCACTATAACCAAGAACTCCCTCCCCATTTGGCGCATAAAAAAAAAAAGCATGAACACAAACCTAATACGCAAACACTTAGTACATGATCACCATCAACTGAAAACATATCTTGTACACACACATAATCTAAGACAACCACCAACTACATTCACCCATGTTCACTTACCTCAAAATCACTAATATCACAAAAAACAATCATTTTTATAAACATTTCACACACACAAAAAAAAAAATCCTATTTGACAATACCTAAGCGCACTCACCTCACTACCACCAACACACGATGTCACACCTCACAGGACCGACGAGCTCACCTCCAGTGACGTCACACTCCCATTGTGTTACTTGGTGGTAGTGAGGTGAGTGCGCTTAGATATTGTCAAATATGATTTTTTTTTGTGTGTGTGTGAAATGTTTATAAAAATGATTGTTTTTTGTGATATTAGTGATTTTGAGGTAAGTGAACATGGGTGAATGTAGTTGGTGGTTGTCTTAGATTATGTGTGTGTACAAGATATGTTTTCAGTTGATGGTGATCATGTACTAAGTGTTTGCGTATTAGGTTTGTGTTCATGCTTTTTTTTTTATGCGCCAAATGGGGAGGGAGTTCTTGGTTATAGTGATTTGAGGGGATTTCTATAAAAAGGATGTTAGATGGTGATGTTAAACTTAGTTTCTGGTGATTTTGACGGTGATTTGGTAGTAATCAGTGGTGATTTGGTAGTAATCAGTAGTGTTTTTGGGAGTATTCGGAGGTGTTTGATGGTGTTTTTTGAAGGTGTTCAAATGATGTGCAGAGTATTTTTGAAGAAGATCAGTGGTGTTCAGAGTTGGTTCAAAGTTAGTCAGTGTGTTAGATATGGTAATGTCTCATGTCATAAGTGTATGAGTTAGTTTTTTTTGTGCTAATGTTGTAAAGTCTGGAGAATGAGGGAGGAGTTTGGGGGGATGAGTTGTAA
The DNA here is from genome assembly GCF_038502225.1 of Cherax quadricarinatus. Taxonomy (NCBI): domain Eukaryota; kingdom Metazoa; phylum Arthropoda; class Malacostraca; order Decapoda; family Parastacidae; genus Cherax; species Cherax quadricarinatus. The sequence goes on from NW_027195481.1 coordinate 63,788, forward strand.
TTTAATGAAATATGTAAGTGTAGATAAATTAGAGCTGTCAAATCTTATTTGGGAGTAATCAAAATGATATTTTGGAAGTGCTTCAGTGTTGTTTGGAAATGTTCCAAAGGTGTTTGTGAGTGAGTTAGGTTAGGTTAGGTAAGGTTAGGTTAGGTTAGGTTAGGTTAGGTTAGGATAGGTTAGGTTAGGTTAGGTTAGGTTAGGTTAGGTTAGGATAGGTTAGGTTAGGTATTCGAGGTATTTGATGGAGTTAGGTTAGGTAAGGTTAGGTTAGGTTAGGTTAGGTTAGGTTAGGTTAGGATAGAGGTGTTTGATTTAGGTTAGGTTAGGTTAGGTTCGGTAGGTTAGGTAAGGTTAGGTTAGGTTAAGTTAGGTAGTATTCGAGGTGTTTAATGGAGTTAGGTAAGGTTAGGTTAGGTTAGGTTAGGATAGGTTAGATTAGGATAAGTTAGGTTAGGTTAGGTTAGGTTAGGATAGACAGTTGGTCTGGAAAGAGATGATTTTCTACCTTGGATGTTACCCGCATTTCATGGCGTCTGTCTGTCCTGAGTTGATGCAGGTGTTCATGATTATCTTAAATCTACCTTGGGTGTGAACCGCATTACACAGTGTGTTGGGGGAAGGGGTGACCCACAATGAGTCTTTCAGAGCGAGGACAGTGTTTCTATTCGGAAATCGAGTAAATATTTCTACCATTGAGTGTGTTTACCAACAAGAAAATAATGTTCGATTTTACGATAAAGTTTTCAAAACTAATTTGGAAATATCCAAAAATGGAGTCGTTCAAAGTAATTCTGGAGAACTCTAATGTATTTTGGAAGTGTTCCAATATATTTTAGGTTAGGTTAGGGTAGGTTAGGTTAGGTTGGGTTAGGTTAAGATAGGTTAGGTTAGGTTAGGTAATGGTTAGGCAAGGTTAGATTAGGATAAGATAGGTTAGGTTAGGTTAGGCTAGGTTAGGTTAGGTTAGGTAAGGTTAGGTTAGGTTAGGTTAGGTTAGTTAAGTTAGGAACGGTTAGGATAGGTTCGTCTAGGTAGGTTAGGTTAGGTTAAGATAGGTTAGGTTAGGTTAGGATAAGTTTGGTTAGGGTAGGTTAGGTTAGGTTAGGTTAGGCTAAGTTAGGTTAGGGTAGGTTACGTTAGGTTAGGTTAGGTTAGGTTAAGTTAGGTTAGGTTAGGTTAGGCTAGGTTAGGTTATGTTAGGTAAGGTTAGGTTAGGGTAGGTTCGGTTAGGTTAGGTTAGGTTAAGTTAGGTTAGGTTAGGCTAGGTTAGGTTAGGTTAGGTTAGGATAAGTTAGGTAAGGTTAGGATAGGTTAGGTTAGGTTAAGTTAGGTTAGGGTAGGATAGGTTAGGTTAGGTTAAGTTAGGTTAGGGTAGGTTTGGTTAGGCTTGGTTAGGTTAGGTTAAGTTAGGTTAGGTTAGGCTAGGTTATGTTAGGTAAGGTTAGGTTAGGGTAGGTTAGGTTATGTTGGGTTAGGTTAAGATAGGTTAGGTTATGTTAGGTAAGGTTAGGTTAGGTTAGGTTAGGATAAGTTAGGTAAGGTTAGGATAGGTTAAGTTAGGTTAGGGTAGGTTCGGTTAGGTTAGGTTAGGTTAGGTTAAGTTAGGTTAGGTTAGGCTAGGTTATGTTAGGTAAGGTTAGGTTAGGGTAGGTTCGGTTAGGTTAGGTTAGGTTAGGTTAGGTTAGGTTAGGTTAGGTGCGTGTGTGTGTGTGTGTGTGTGTGTGTGTGTGTGTGTGTGTGTGTGTGTGTGTGAATATCTTGGTTACAGTGATTTTAGTGGATTTGAGATGCATTTGTGGATGTGAAATGTGATTTTTTTTGTGTGTGTTCAGAAGAGGTGTGTTGGGAGATGGGTGAGTGGATGTGAAGAAATGCGGGTGAGATGGAGAGGGGTATGGGGAGGGTTGTAATTAGAAATATGGGGAGATTTTACTGAATATAAAGGTAATGTGTGAATATTTTAAAAAGAAATTATAGAATTGAAAAGTTATGATATATTGGAAAAAGAATGGAGGGGTGTTGAAAACATGTCGCAATAGTTGGGTAGTTGATGCGAGTATAATATTAATTTATGTGGATACAAGGAGATGGGTATGGAGAGGATTTTATTAGAATTTTAGTAGTAAAAAGAAGGGGGAAAAAAATGTGAATAAATTGGTAATTGATGAGGGATGTGGGTAATGTAGTCGAATTAGAGATACCGAAAAAGATGATATAAGTGGGTTGTTTTTGTGACTTTTTCTGATGTACTGTGCCCCCTTATTAACTTTAATGAACTAAAAGGGTTAAAACGAGAAAAAAATGTGGGTTGTGGGGTGTTGTGGGTTGTGGGTGTTGTGGGTGCTGTGGGTTGTTGTTGTGACTTTCTGATGTACTGTGTCCCCTTATTAACTTTAATGAACTAAAAGGGTTAAAACGAGAAAAAATTGTGGGTTGTGGATGTTGTGGGTTGTGGGTTGTTGTTGTTGTGACTTTCTGATGTACTGTGCCCCCTTATTAATTTTATTGAACTAAAAGGGTTAAAACGAGAAAAAATTGTGGGTGTTGTGGGGTGTGTGTGTGTGTGTGCGTGTGTGTTAGGTGTCATAGAGTTTTTTTTTTTTTTTGTGAAAATCTTGGTTACAGTGATGACATTAGTTTAAACGAGTAAAATTTGTTTGTAATTGATGAGGGTAGTGTAGTCGAATTAGAGTTACCGAAAAAAAAGATGATATAAGTGGGTTGTGATGAAATTAGTTTAAAACGATATTCAAAGGTGTTTTGAAGGTGTTCAAGGGTGTTATGTGAGCATTCAAATGATTATGAGAGTGTTTTGGGGGTGTTCAAAGTAAAGTGTTTGAGTTACTTTTTGTGACTTTTTTTTCTGATGTATTGTGTCCCCTTAATAACTTTAATGAACTAAAAAGGTAAAAACGAGAAAAAAATTGTGGGATGTGGGTGATGTGGGGTGTTGTGGGGTGTGGGTGAATTGGGTTGTGGGTGTTGTGACTTTTTCTGATGTACTGTGTCCCCTTATTAACTTTAATGAACTAAAAGGGTTAAAACGAGAAAAAAAATTGTGTTTTTTGGGGGTGTTGTGGGTTGTGGGTGTTGTGGGTGCTGTGGGTTGTGGGTTGTTGTTGTTGTGACTTTCTGATGTACTGTGTCCCCTTATTAACTTTAATGAACTAAAAGGGTTAAAACGAGAAAAAAATTGTGGGTTGTGGGTGTTGTGGGGTGTGGGTGAAGTGGGTTGTGGGTGTTGTGGGATGTGGGTGTTGTGGGTGTTGTTGTCGAACTAGAGATACCGAAAAAGATGTTATAAGTGGGTTGTTGTGACTTTTTCTGATGTACTGTGTCCCCTTATTAACTTTAATGAACTAAAAGGGTTAAAACGAGAAAAAAATTGTGGGTGTTGTGGGTTGTGGGTGTTGTGGGATGTGGGTGTTGATCTTAGTTTATGGTGATTTTGGTGGTGTTTTGAGTGTATTCAGTGGTGTTTTAGTAGTATTCAGTGGTGTATTTGGGAGTACTCAAATGGTGTTTTGGAAGTGTTTCAGTGTTGTTTGGAAATGTTCAAAGGTGTTTTGAAGGTGTTCAAATGATGTGCAAGAGTACTTATGAAGGTGTTCAGGGAGTATTCAGAGGTGATTTTGGGGGTGTTCGAATGATGTTTTGGAGTATTTCAGTGTTTTTTTTTTGGTGATGTTCAAAGTAAAGTGATTAGAGATACCTGGAGAGAGTTCCGGGGGTCAACGCCCCCGCGGCCCGGTCTGTGACCAGGCCTCCTTATTTTACTGATGGGGAACATAGACAACAGGTTGAAAGAAACACGTCCAATGTTTCTACTCTGGCTGGGAATCGAACCCAGGCCCTCACCGTGTGAAGCGAGAGTGTTAACCACCAGGAGGAGTTTGGAGGGATGAGTTGTAATTTAATGAAATGTGTAAGTGCAGATAAATTAGAGCTGTCAAATCTTATTTGGGAATATTCAAAATGTTATTTTGGAAGTGTTTCAGTGTTGTTTGGAAATGTATAAAGGTATTTTTGTGAGTATTCAAATGATTTAAGAGAGTGTTTTGAAGGTGTTCAAAGTGAGGTGTGTGTGCGTATTAACTTCGTAATATGTAAAAATTGTGACTAGTGAATTTATCGAAAAGTGGTTATAAGTGTTGTGGTGACTTTCTGATGTACTGTGTCCCCTTATTAAATTTAATGAACTAAAAGGGTTAAAACGAGAAAAATTGGGGGTTATGAGTGAAAATTGTGAGGTGTTGGTTGGAGTGTGAGGGTTCGGGAGGGTGGGGAGGAGGTTACTTCGTGGGGGAGTGACCTGAGATGAAATAGTTAAAAAAATGTCTAGACTTGTGTTGTAAAGAAATTGTGGGTATTAACGAAAAAATGTGACTTTCTGATGTACTGTGTCCCCTTATTAAATTTAATGAACTAAAAGGGTTAAAACGAGAAAAATTGGGGTTAAGAGTGAAAATGTTTTCCCTATGTTGTAGGTACTATATCCCCTTATTAACTTGAATGAAGTAAAAGGATCGACAAGTTTCAACCTGTGTGCGCGTGACGTCACTGTCAGCCTGATTCAACCTGTGTGCTGGGTCAACACGTGACGTCACTGACCGCCGAGTAAACACCCTTCTTAGGTCATTTGACTTGTTTAGACCTGTAGTAAGCATGCCCCCATAGGAGGAGTCCATTTTGAATGCTTATACCCAGAGGGGGGGGGGATTCCAAAAACTTGATCCGAGGAGATGGAGAATTTCGAAAACCCCATAGGGGGGAATACAAAAACCTTGATCCAAGGAGATGGAGAATTTCGAAAACCCCATAGGGGGGAATCCAAAAACTTGTATTATCGAGAAATTTTTGGGGTTGGGGGGTGAAAGTGGGAGGGGGATCCGAGGAAGTGGAGACTTTGATATTGAGAAATTTTTTGGGGATGGGGGGGTGAAAGGAGGGGTACCCAAAAAACTTGATCCGAGGAATTGGAGAATTTCGAAAACCCCATAGGGGGGAATCCAAAAACCTTGATCCAAGGAGATCATAAGAAAAAAAATTCGAGGCGCGGGGGCGATCCGGACGACGCTGCAGAAGGCGCAGCAGAAGGCGCGGGCGGGGGGTCGCGAAGGGCGGGCGCGCGGGCGGGCGCGCGGGCGGGCGCGCGGGCGGGGGTCGCGAAGGGCGCGGGCGGGCGCGCGGGCGGGCGCGCGGCGCGACGGCGGGGTCGCGAAGGGGGGGTCGTGGGCGGGGGTGTTGGTTGGGGGGTCAAGGGTGAGGTGGTCTCGAGGGCGAGGTCATGGTCAAGACCGGAAGTAACATCTAGGTGTGAAAAGGTGACCCTCCAGCTGCTGGTCCTAGACCGGATACACCGCCCTGTAGAAGGCCCTAAACCGGATACACCGCCCTGTAGAAGGCCCTAAACCGGATACACCGCCCTGTAGAAATTATGACTACTTATATATATATATATATATATATATATATATATATATATATATATATATATATATATATATATATATATATATATATATATATATATATGTCGTGCCGAATATGTAAAACTGGTCAATTAGCAAGAACTCACTTAAAATTAATTCCTTTCTGAAATTTTCTCTTATACGTTTAAAGATATATATTTTTCATTAATGTTAATGTAAAATTTTTTAATTTTGCACCAAAAGAATCTTAGAAAACTTACCTAATCTTATTAAAACAAGAGCAATTAATTTTAGCCTAACCCAACTAAACATATTTTAGATTTGTTTACAATAATTTAATATTAAACAAACACAGTGAAATATATTTTTTTCGTTAGGTTCAGTATGATTTTGGTGAAATTATTGCATACACAAATTTTCGCTTGTCTTATATGGCAAGATGAGCGTTGCTATTTAAGCCAAGATCGCAAATTCTGCCTATTCGGCACGACATATACATATATATATATATATGTCGTGCCGAATAGGCAGAACTTGCGATCTTGGCTTAAATATCAACGCTTATCTTGCCATATAGGACAAGCGAAAATTTGTGTATGCAATAATTTCGCCAAAATCATTCTGAACCTAACGAAAAAAATATATTTCACTGTGTTTGTTTAGTATTAAATTATTGTAAACAAATCTAAAATATATATAGTTGGGTTAGGCTAAAATAAATTGTTCTTGTTATAATAAGGTTAGGTAAGTTTTCTAAGATTCTTTTGGTGCAAAATTAAAAATTTTTACATTAACATTAATGAAAAAAATATATCTTTAAACGTATAAGAGAAAATTTTAGAAAGGACTTAATTTTAAATGAGTTCTTGCTAATTGACCAGTTTTACATATTCGGCACGACATATATATATATATATATATATATATATATATATATATATATATATATATATATATATATATATATATATATATATATATATAAGTAGTGATAAATGCGGCTGGGGCGTCCCTTCCGGAAAAAGGCATGCGGCTGGGGCGTCCCTTCCGGTTTAGGCCTTCCACTGAGGCATCCCTTCCGGTCTAGAACCAGCGGCTGGAGGGTCCCCTTTTCACACCTAGGTGTTACTTCCGGTTTTGACCATGACCTCGCCCTCGAGACTACCTCACCCTTGACCCCCTAACCAATACCCCCGCCCACGACCCCCCCTCTTCGCGACCCCCCTTCGCGACCCCACCGTCGCGCCGCGCGCCCGCCCGCGCAATTCGCGATCCCCGCCCCGCGCCTTCAGCTGCGCCTTCTGCAGCGTCGTCCGGATCGCCCCCGCTCCTCGAATTTTTTTTCTTATGATCTCCTTGGATCAAGGTTTTTGGATTCTCCCCTATGGGGGTTTCGATTTTTTTTTGAATTTCATTTTCTTGTGCTCTCCATCTCCTCGGATCAAATTTTTGAAGTTCCCCCTCCCACTTTCACCCCCATCCCAAAATTTCTCGAAATCAAAGTCTCCATCTCCTCGGATTAAGGGTTTTGAATTTCTCCATCTCCTCGGATCAAATTTTTGAGGTTTCCCCCTCTCACTTTCACCCCCATCCCAAAATTTCTCGAAATCAAAGTCTCCATCTCCTTGGATCAAGGGTTTTGAATTTCTCCAATTCCTTGGATCAAGGTTTTTGGTTTACCCCTCCCTCCTTCCACCCCCACCCCCCAACCCCCAATTCTCCATTTCCTCGGATCAAGGTTTTTTGGAATCCCCCCTCTGGGTATAAGCATTCAAAATAGACTCCTCCTATGGGGGCATGCTTACTGCAGGTCTAAACAAGTCAAATGACCTAAGAAGGGTGTTTACTCGACGGTCAGTATTCCTCTCATTAAGTTAAATGAACTAAAAAGGACCACGCGCACACAAGCTGAATCTTGTCCACCCTTTTAGTTCATTCAAGTTAATAAGGGGACACTTAGTTCATTAAAGTTAATAAGGGGACACTTAGTTCATTAAAGTTAATAAGGGGACACTTACCTTCTGTCAGTGACGTCACGTGATGACCGCGCACACAGGCTGAATCAGGTCGCCCCCCCCTATGTCAGTGACGTCACGCGCACAGGCTGAATCATGTCGACCCTATGTCAGTGACGTCACGTGTTGACCCAGAACACAGGCTAAATTTTGTCGACCCTTTTAGTTCATTAAAGTTAATAAGGGGACATAGTACCTACAACAGGGAAAACATTTTCACTCTTAACCCCAATTTTTCTCGTTTTAACCCTTTTAGTTCATTAATGTTAATAAGGGGACACAGTACATCAGAAAGTCACATTTTTTCGTTAATACCCACAATTTCTTTACAACACAAGTCTAGACATTTTTCTCGTTTTAACTATTTCATCTCAGGTCACTCCCCACGAAGTAACCTTCTCTCTCTCCTCCTCCCCACCCTCCCGAACCCTCACACTCCAACCAACACCTCACAATTTTCACTCATAACCCCCAATTTTTCTCGTTTTAACCCTTTTTGTTCATTAAAGTTAATAAGGGGACACAGTACATCAGAAAGTCACCACAACACTTATAACCACTTTCGTTAAATTCACTACTCACAATTTTACATATTACGAAGTTAAATACGCACTTTTACTTTGAACATCTTCAAAACACTCATAAATCATTTGAATACTCACAAAAAAAATACCTTTATACATTTCCAAACAACACTGAAATACTCCAAAAACATCATTCGAACACCCCCAAATCACCTCTGAATACTCCCAGAACACCTTCATAAGTACTCTTGCACATCATTTGAACACCTTCATAAGTACTCTCATAATCATTTGTACACCTTCAAAACACCCTTGAACACCTTCAAAACACCCTTGATCACCTTCAAAAAACAACATTTGAACACACTCAAATCACCTTTGAACACCTTTGAACATCACCAAAACACTCTCATAAATCATTTGAATACTCACATAAACATCCTTGAACACCTTCAAAACACTCTTGAACACCTTCAAAAAACACCTTTGAATATTTTCAATCAACACCGAAACACTTCCAAAAAAACACAATTTGAGTACTCCCAATTACACCACTGAATACTACTAAAACACCGCTGAATTCAATCAAAACACCCTTCAACACCTTCAAACTCCCTTGAACACCTTCAAAACACTCTTGAACACCTTCAAAAACACCTTCAAACATTTCCAATCAACACTGAAACACTTCCAAAAACACAATTTGAGTACTCCCAATTACACCACTGAATACTACTAAAACACCGCTGAATTCAATCAAAACACCCTTCAACACCTTCAAACACCCTTGAACACCTTCAAAACACCCTTGATCACCTTCAAAAAACAACATTTGAACACACTCAAATCTCCTTTGAACACCTTTGAACATCACCAAAACACTCTCATAAATCATTTGAATACTCACATAAACACCCTTGAACACCTTCAAAACACTCTTGAACACCTTCAAAAAACACCTTTGAACATTTTCAATCAACACTGAAACACTTCCAAAAACACAATTTGAGTACTCCCAATTACACCACTGAATACTACTAAAACACCGCTGAATTCAATCAAAACACCCTTCAACACCTTCAAACACCCTTGAACACCTTCAAAACACTCTTGAACACCTTCAAAAACACCTTCGAACATTTCCAATCAACACTGAAACACTTCCAAAAACACAATTTGAGTACTCCCAATTACACCACTGAATTCTACTAAAACACCGCTGAATTCAATCAAAACACCCTTCAACACCTTCAAAACACCTTTGAACACCTTCAAAACACCTTTGAACACCTTCAAAACACTCTCATAATCATTTGAACACACTCAAAACACCTTTGAATAACCTCAAAACACCTTTGAACACCTTCTAAAACACCCTTGAACACCTTCAAAACACCCTTGATCACCTTCGAAAAAACAACATTTTGAACACACTCAAAACACCTTTTGAACACCTTTGAACATTTCCAAAACACAATTTGAGTACTCCCAATTACACCACTGAATACTACTAAAACACCGCTGAATTCAATCAAAACACCCTTCAACACCTTCAAAACACCTTTGAACACCTTCAAAACACTCTTGAACACCTTCAAAAACACCTTTGAACATTTTCAATCAACACCGAAACACTTCCAAAAAACACAATTTGAGTACTCCCAATTACACCACTGAATACTACTAAAACGCTGCTGAATTAAATCAAAACACCCTTCAACACCTTCAAACACCCTTGAACACCTTCAAAACACTCTTGAACACCTTCAAAAACACCTTTGAACATTTTCAATCAACACCGAAATACTCTCATAAACATTTGAATACACACATAAACACCCTTGAACACCTTCAAAACACCTTTGAATATCGTTTTTAAACTAATTTCATCACAACCCACTTATATCATCTTTTTTTCGGTAACTCTAATTCGACTACACTACCCTCATCAATTACCAACAAATTTTACTCGTTTTAACTAATGTCATCACTGTAACCAAGATTTTCACAAAAAAAAAACTCTATGACACCTAACACACACGCACACACACACCCCACAACACCCACAACCCACAATTTTTTTCTCGTTTTAACCCTTTTAGTTCATTAAAATTAATAAGGGGGCACAGTACATCAGAAAGTCACAACAACAACAACCCACAACCCACAATTTTTTCTCGTTTTAGCTAATTTCATCAGAAAGTCACAACACCCACACTGCACATTTTTTTCTCGTTTTAACTAATTTCATCAGAAAAAGTCACATCAACAACCCACTTATAACGTCTTTTCGGGATCTCTAGTTCGACAACAACACCCACATCCCACAACACCCACAACCCACATCACCCACACCCCACAACACACACAACCCACATCACCCACAATTTTTCTCGTTTTATCTAATTTCATCAGAAAGTCGCAACACACACAACCCCACCCACATCACCCACAATTTTTTTTCTCGTTTTAACTAATTTCATCAGAAAGTCACAACAACAACAACCCACAACTTATAATCACACCTTTGAATAACCTCAAAACACCATTTGAGTACTCCCAAATACTCACTAGCTGCCTGACTGCGGTGGAATGCGGTTGTGCACAGCACCCCTCTGCTGTTTTGTCAGGAGAGCTCTCATAGCAACAATATGGCGCTGAGTATCCGACGTAGGGTGAACACTGTCGGCGTGGAGCTGCTTCGTGGGGCGATTTCCCCCTCTACGGCGCAGGTGTTACTTCCGGCAATCATCAGGGAAACGTACGGAGTGCAGGATGATGAGGTTTATGGTGTGGCCCTGAATGGGGCCTATCGTCTATTCGTCAAGTTAAATTCGACGGCTGTGTACGAGTCGTTAGTGACGAAATTTGAGCATGTGAGTATTGATGTAACTCCAGCTGTCAAAGTACGACTCATAGACGTTTCTCGCCACTATACGTGGGTGAAGTTGCGCAATGTCCCCTTCGAGGCTGACGAGGAGGACTTACGGAAGGTGTTTGCAGCTTATGGTACCGTGCATCTGGCATCCCAAGGCAAGTGGGCGGCAGGTGCGTACGTGGGACGTCCGGAGGGTACATTCTCCCTCAAAATGACACTGAGGCACCCGATCCCGTCATACGTCGTGATGCCGGAGTTTAGGACCCAAATTCTAGTGGCGTATGCTGGGCAGCGACGGACATGCCGGTTGTGTGGAGAGCATGACCATATGGCGGCGACGTGTGGGAGGCAGTGGAGGGCGCCGGCACAAACAGGTGGTGCACCAGTTACAGGTGTGGATGTCGTAGAGGAGAATTCCAAGGGAAACCGAGGAGATGGCCGTCTGTGGAGTGAAATTGTAGAAGAGTCTCTTGTGGTGCATGTTGGGCGGGGCACGAGTTGTGTGGAGCCGAAAATGGCCACTTTGCCAGTGACGGGGGAGGAAGTGCTCATTCAGCAGGAGGTGCAAGAGCTGGAGGAGGAGCTCGACGAGGTACTGAAAACTTTACCTTCTTCGGGCGAGGATAATGGCTTGGTTCGTGAAATGGTGCCTGAGTTGAAAGGAGAGTGTGGCGGGACAGGCACGGGAAGGAAGGACAACTGGAGGCACAGAGAGGAGTCACCGAGCTCTGTGCGACAGGTCACAGTAGAGGTTGATGTTCACTGTGAGGAATCTTCGGTAGACAGTATGGCGGTAGAGAGTGTTACGAGGAAGAGGGCGGCTGCGTCAGACTCAGATGATGTCCTGACGCCCGCGCAGAGGTCTGGGAGGAAGGATGTATATTCTCGTGACAGCCAGGATAAGAGGCATCGAAGAGGGGGGGGGTGGATGGTGACAAACCACATGTTGACCCTGGGGCAAGAGGCCCTGGGAAGGGTGAGAGGAGAAAGGGTTGGAAGCTTTAGAAAGGCCTTAAGTGCATGACTGTGAATGTGAATGGACTGTTTACTGGTGTGAAGAGGGAATGCTTTCGTATGCTCTTACGTCGATACAGAGTGGACGTAGTCTTTCTACAGGAGCATAATTTCAGGGAGGGTAGAGTGCTCGAGGTGGACGGGTATACGGTGTTGACTCTGCCATCGGCACGTTTGAAAGGTGGTGTGGGTTTATTGATGAAGGAGGCGAGCCCGTTTGTGTTGCAAAGACGTGAAGGGGGTGGGGGGGGAGGGTGTTGCGTGTGGATGGGTGGTGGATGGGGCAGAGGGTAACCTTTGTAAGTGTGTATGCACCAGCTGAAAATGATATGAAAGTCAAGAGGGATTTTGTGTGTGATGATCTAGTTTTTGCTTTCCGTGGTTTACCTGAAGTGGCCATCGTAGGTGGGGACTGGAATTGTGTGATCAGGAGAGCGGATGTGGAACCACGAGGGGCGGGGCATATGTTGACAGCATTACGCAATCTTTTGGTGGACGTTCAGTTGAGGGATGTGGTAGGTGGGGGAGCGTGGGAGGTGGAGCATACTTTCGTGAGGCGAGGTTACGCAGCTAGGTTAGACAGGTTGTATATATCTCATAAGGTATTGTCAACGTCTGTCCGTACTATTGAACTAGCTTTTTCAGATCATAGGGCGGTTGTCGCAGAAGTAGAGTGGGATTCTCTAGCTTGTATCTCTAGGGGATATTGGAAATTAAATACGAGTCTGTTGGAAGATGAGGAGGGGTTGGGGGGTTTTACGGAGCTGTGGGAGAGATTAACTGAGGAGGTACAAGGTGTGGAGGACGTGGTGACGTGGTGGGATGGTGTGGCTAAGGACCGGATTCGGCATTATTATGTGAGGGAGGGGAAAAGGATTAATTCTTTAAAATTTGGGTTGATTAATTATTTGGAGGACAGGTTACGGGGTTGTTATGTAAAAGGGACAGTAGAGGGTGTCAATCCGATGGACGACATTATGATACTTAAAGAGCGGTTGCGGGAAATTCAGGACGAGCGGTTCCAAGCGGTGAGAGTAATGGCGGGGGTGGAGGAGGTGTTATGGGGAGATAGGCCGTCTTTGTGTGTGTTGCGCAGACAAAAACAACGTCGGCAGGCAACAACTGTTCCATGTTTGGAGGTTCTTGAGTCGGTGGGAGGGTATAGGGCGGGTCAGGTTATCCACACTACGGATGGGATGGGGTTGTTTGCGGATCAGTGGTACGAAAAGTATTGGCGGGAGGAAGGGGTAGGATTAGGGGATTTAGAGAGGGTGTGTGGAAGTGTGCCATGTAGGTTAGGACACAGTGATAGGGAAGCTTTGGGGGGGGGACATAACTGAGGGGGAAATATGGAGAGCTTTGAGTGCCATGCAAAAGGGCAAAGCACCGGGAATCGATGGACTGCCGGCGGAGTTTTATCAACAGCATTGGGAGTTAATAAAAGGTTTTTTGGTGAGGTTACTGAACTTGATGAAGGTAAGGGGAAGGTTGGGTGAAAGACAGGCAACAGCTGTAGTTGTTTTGGTACCGAAGGGTAAGGAACAGCGCTCGCTCAGGGACTATAGAACAATATCGTTGTTATGAGCGGATTATAAGTTATTTGCAAAAATTTTAGGAAATAGGATCAAGTGTGTTGTAGGGAGGGTTGTATCGGAAACCCAGTTTGGGTTGCCAGGTCGGTCTATGGGGGTGGGACATGGTCTTTTAAGGGATTTCGTGGAAGAAAAAGGGGGGGTGGGTTTGGTTGCACTAGACTTGCAAGGAGCTTATGATAGGGTGGAGCGAGATGCGTTGAGAGCTATCCTTAGGAAACAGGGCTATGGGGAAGAAATAGTGGGATGGGTAGAGGCGTTATATAGAGGGGCAATGGTGAGAGTACAGATTAATGGAAGATTAGGGGGGAGGATTGTAATGGGCAGAGGTCTTAGACAGGGGTGTCCTATGTCACAGCTTTTATTTGCGTGCATACAGGACCCCTTTTATAGAATGGTGGAGCGCCATATGGGCGTTAGTGAAGGGGTTGGGGGGGGTACTGAGGGCGTTTGGCCTGTTCTCATAGGGTATGTGGATGATACCACTGTATTGGTTAGAGAGGGGATGTCCATAAACGCCTTAGATGGAGTGGTCGACACGTTTGCATGTGCGACTGGTATGAGGGTAAATTCGGTTATGGGGTTAGGAACTTGGGAGGAGAGGGTCGAGTGGGGTAGTGCAGTCGTAAAGAAGCGGGTGATGTTATTAAAAATTTGTGGTCTAATCTATGCTGATGATCTTGAGGTTGCACGTGTTAATAATTCGGTCAGGTTGGTAGAAAGGATACTGGGTCGATTGGGAGCATTGCGGCCTTATCATTTGACCCTTGTGCAGCGTGCCATTGTAATTAACGTTTTATTGTATAGCAAGGTTTGGCATGTGGCTGCCGTGTTCCCTTTAACGGGGACGGCAATTGCAACTATACTTAGAGGGGTTTTTAAATTTTTGTGGGGTTCAGGTTGTGACTGGCTTAGAAGGGATGTAGTAATGTTACCTGTGCGTCAGGGGGGGTTGGGTTTAATGAACTTAAAGAGGAGGGTTAAATGTATCTTCATTAAAAGGGAGGTGATGAGGGAGGGTGTGAGTGGGGGGGGGGTTGGTTAAGGTACACAATAAATTGAAACGCATGTTTTCTGGGACGGAGTTGAGGAAGTGTGAAACTATTTTGAGGGCAGTGGTGATGGTAAGGGATCTGGGTAAGGTAAAAAATAAGTAGGCTGTGTAGGATGTCGGCGGAAAGGGTTGTGGCTCCGGTGGAGGGGATTTTCCCCATGTATGACTGGGGATGTATATGGAGAAGGTTTGGTAGGTTAAGGTTACAACCCCGTGGACGTGAGGTGATGTATCGATTTTTGCATGGGATTTTACCATCGGGAGTGGTCTTACGAGCTAGACGGGTGGTTGAAGGGGGGGGGGTATGTGGAATATGTGGCGGGGAGGATTCTGCATTCCATGTAGTGTATTTTTGTGAGGGGTTGGGGAGCGTCAGGGGTTGGTTGAGCAGGGTGTTGCATAAGATAAGTGGTCAATACTTCTCTGTTCTGCGGGCATTGAGTCTTGATGTGGGGGGTATGGATGAAAGTATTATTAGGGCTGTGGGGTACATTATGGTAGATTATGTCTACATTATGTGGGGAATGAGGGGGAAAGGGGTAAGTGAGGTGAAGAGGAGGGTATTGGCTGTTACGTTTTATAAAACGTTGTGCCGTAATAGAGAACTTTATGGGAGGAGGTGGGAGCGGGATTTCTCTGAGGGATATCGAGAATTTACATTAGAGGTTTTATTAAATTTGTAAATTGGGTGGGTGGGGCAGGGTAGGGATGGTACAATGTGTTATGTTGATGGGCTGTCAGGGGTGAAAACGGGGTCGCCTCCTGGTATGTAGCGGGTGAATGTGTATGAACTTGGGCGTATGATGTGTATTCATGGTTTGTGACGAGTATACTCTATATATGTGTTTGATTTTGCAGTGGGATTGTTCTATGTATGTTATTCATATGCATGTTTTAGGTGCTTGTAGAGGTGTCAGTGTGTTGGATCCTTGTTTATTAATATATTCTGTGTTTGATGAACATATTGTTTTTACCTTATTCTCAATACATTACGTTAATTGTCTTTAACGTATAAGGTGTCCTACTTTATAATTTACAACGGGACAATATATGCATATTATGGTGTGTTTTGTTATTCATATAACAATGCAATTGGAATTAGTCGTTTATTGGTTATCATAGGTGTAGGGGTTATCATGTATGGGTGAGGAGGGATATTTGTGTTATCTCATGTTCATGTTTGTGTGATTGTTAATGATTTAGTCTGTGAAAGACCTGTTTTTGTCTTTATCTATCTCTTGTATTGTATTGTTCTAAATAAAATAAAAAAAAAAAAAAAAAAAACTCCCAAATACACCACTGAATACTACTAAAACACCGCTGAATACACTCAAAACACCACCAAAATCACCATAAACTAAGATCAACACCCCACAACCCACAACACCCACAACCCACATCACCAACAACCCACAATTTTTTTCTCGTTTTAACCCTTTTAGTTCTAATTAAGGGGACACAGTACATCAGAAAAAGTCACATCAACAACCCACTTATAACGTCTTTTCGGGATCTCTAGTTCGACAACAACACCCACATCCCACAACACCCACAACCCACTTCACCCCACACCCCACAACGCCCCCAACACCCACAACCCACAATTTTTTCTCGTTTTATCTAATTTCATCAGAAAGTCACAACAACCCACATCACCCACATCACCCACACTCCACAATTTTTTCTCGTTTTAACTAATTTCATCAGAAAAAGTCCCAACAACAACCCACTTATAACATCTTTTTCGGTATCTCTAGTTCGACAACAACACCCACAACCCACAACACCCACAACACCCACAACACCCACAACACCCACAACCCACTTCACCCACAATTTTTTCTCGTTTCAACTAATTTCATCAGAAAAGGCACAACACCCACAACCCACAACACCCACAACACCCACAACCTACAACACCCACAACACCCACAACCCACAACCAACACCTCACAATTTTCACTCATAACTCCCCAATTTTTTCTCGTTTTTACCCTTTTAGTTCATTAAAGTTATTAAGGGGACACAATACATCAGAAAAAATTCACAAAAAACTAACTCAAACACTTTACTTTGAACATCCCCATTAAATTACAACTCATCCCTCATTCTCCAGACTAGGCATTTTCTCGTTTTTGTTACCCTTTTAGTTCATTAAAGTTATTAAGGGGACACAATACATCAGAAAAAAGTCACAAAAAAACTAACTCAAACACTTTACTTTGAACATCCCCAAAACACTTTCATAATCATTTGAATACTCACATAAACACCCTTGAACACCTTCAAAAACACCTTTGAATATCGTTTTTAAACTAATTTCATCACAACCCACTTATATCATCTTTTTTTTCGGTAACTCTAATTCGACTACATTACCCTCATCAATTACCAACAAATTTTACTCGTTTTAACTAATATCATCACTGTAACCAAGATTTCACAAAAAAACTCTATGTCACCTAACACACACACACACACACACACACACACACACACACACACACACACACACACACACACACACACACACACGCGCGCACACACACACACACACACACACACACACACACACACACACACACACACACACACACACACACACACACACACACACAGTGGGACAGAGAAATGGTAGGAAAATCAGTAAACGAGATGATGGAATATGTGGCAACAAAGTGCAAGGAGGCAGAGGAAAGTTTTGTTCCCAAGGGAAACAGAAATAATAGGAAGACCAAGACGAGTCCTTGGTTTACCCGAAGGTGTAGGGAGGGAAAAACTAAGTGCAACAGAGAATGGAAAAGGTACAGGAGGCATAGGACCCAGGAAAACAAGGAGATTAGTAGAAGAGCCAGAAACGAGTATGCGCAGATAAGGAGGGAGGCCCAGAGACAGTATGAAAACGACATAGCATCGAAAGTCAAATCTGACCCGAAACTGCTGTATAGCCACATTAGGAAGAAGACAACAGTCAAGGACCAGGTGATAAGGCTGAGGAAAGAAGGTGGGGAACTCACAAGAAACGATCAAGAGGTATGTGAGGAGCTCAACACGAGATTTAAGGAAGTATTTACAGTAGAGACAGGAAGGACTCTGGGGGGACAGACCAGATGGGGACACCAACAAGGAATACACCAACAAGTGTTGGACGACATACATACAGATGAGGAGGAGGTGAAGAAACTGCTAAGGGACATCGATACCTCAAAGGCAATGGGACCGGACAACATCTCTCCATGGGTCCTTAGAGAGGGAGCAGATATGTTGTGCGTACCACTTACCACAATCTTCAACACATCCCTGGAAACTGGGCAACTACCTGAGGTATGGAAGACAGCAAATGTAGTTCCCATTTTCAAAAAAGGAGACAGAAAAGAGGCACTAAACTATAGACCTGTGTCATTGACGTGTATAGTATGCAAAATTATGGAGAAGATTATCAGGAGGAGAGTGGTGGAGCACCTGGAATGGAACAGGAGTATAAATGCCAACCAGCACGGATTCACGGAAGGCAAATCCTGTGTCACAAACCTTCTGGAGTTTTATGATAAAATAACAGAAGTAAGACAAGAGAGAGAGGGGTGAGTTGATTGCATCTTCTTGGACTGCAAGAAGGCCTTTGACACAGTTCCTCACAAGAGATTAGTGCAGAAGCTAGAGCATCAGGCGCATATAACAGGAAGGGCACTGCAATGGATCAGAGAATACCTGACAGGGAGGCAACAACGAGTCATGGTACGTAATGATGTATCACAGTGGGCACCTGTGACGAGCGGGGTCCCACAGGGGTCGGTCCTAGGACCAGTGCTATTTTTGGTATATGTGAACGACATGACGGAAGGGTTAGACTCAGAAGTGTCCCTGTTTGCAGATGATGTGAAGTTAATGAGGAGAATTAAATCTGATGAGGACCAGGCAGGACTTCAAAGAGACCTGGACAGACTGGACACCTGGTCCAGCAAATGGCTTCTCGAATTTAATCCTGCCAAATGCAAAGTCATGAAGATAGGGGAAGGGCACAGAAGACCACAGACAGAGTATAGGCTAGGTGGCCAAAGACTGCAAACCTCACTCAAGGAGAAAGATCTTGGGGTGAGTATAACACCGAGCATGTCTCCGGAAGCACACATCAATCAGATAACTGCTGCAGCATATGGGCGCCTGGCAAACCTGAGAACAGCATTCCGACACCTTAGTAAGGAATCATTCAAGACACTGTACACCGTGTATGTCAGGCCCATACTGGAGTATGCAGCACCTGTTTGGAACCCGCACTTGATAAAGCACGTCAAGAAACTAGAGAAAGTACAAAGGTTTGCAACAAGGTTAGTTCCAGAGCTAAGGGGAATGTCCTATGAAGAAAGATTAAGGGAAATCGGCCTGACGACACTGGAGGACAGGAGGGTCAGGGGAGACATGATAACGACATATAAAATACTGCGTGGAATAGACAAGGTGGACAAGGACAGGATGTTCCAGGGAGGGGACACAGAAACAAGAGGCCACAATTGGAAGTTGAAGACACAAATGAGTCAGAGAGATAGTAGGAAGTATTTCTTCAGTCATAGAGTTGTAAGGCAGTGGAATAGCCTAGAAAATGACGTAGTGGAGGCAGGAACCATACACAGTTTTAAGACGAGGTTTGATAAAGCTCATGGAGCGGGGAGAGAGAGGGTCTAGTAGCAACCGGTGAAGAGGCGGGGCCAGGAGCTAGGACTCGACCCCTGCAACCACAAATAGGTGAGTACAAATAGGTGAGTACACACACACACATACACACACACACACACACACACACACACACACACACATACACACACACACACACACACACACACACACACACACGCGCGCGCGCACACATACACACACACACACACACACACACACACACACACACACACACACACACACACACACACACACACACACACACACACACACACACACATACACACACACACACACACACACTGGTAGAAATATTTACTCGATTTCCGAAAAGAAACACTTTCCTCGCTCTGAAAGACTCATTGTGGGCCACCCCTTCTCCCTCCGACGCCGCCAAGTAATGCGGTTCACACACAAGGTAGAAAATCACACGGCCATCTCCTTACTTAACCTAACCTAACCTAACCTAACCTAACCTAACCTAACTTAACCTAACCTAATCTATCTTAACCTAACCTAACCTAACCTAACAGTCAAAATCACCAGAAACTAAGTTTATCATCACCATCCAACATCCTTTTTATAGAATGAATATTCTTACCGCATTTTATGTTGCATATCGCATTTCCTCTTCCACATCATCCCTGAACATCCTTCCTTATTCATTCCGTATATCTCCTAGGGTTGTTTTAACCCCCGACGGGGCCCATCACGACGCAGGAGCCAGAGTGTAGTAGGTGGTGTTGGAGTGGTGATGGTTGCTCTGGCTCCACGTCGTGATGGGCCCCGTCGGGGGTTAAAACAACCCTAGGAGATATACGGAATGAATAAGGAAGGATGTTCAGGGATGATGTGGAAGAGGAAATGCGATATGCAACATAAAATGCGGTAAGAATATTCATTCTATAAAAAGGATGTTGGATGGTGATGATAAACTTAGTTTCTGGTGATTTTGACGGTTAGGTTAGGTTAGGTTAGGTTAGGTTAGGTTAAGATAGGTTAGGTTAGGTTAAGTTAGGTTAGGTTAGGTTAGGTTAGGTTAGGTTAAGTAAGGAGATGGCCGTGTGATTTTCTACCTTGTGTGTGAACCGCATTACTTGGCGGCGTCGGAGGGAGAAGGGGTGGCCCACAATGAGTCTCTCAGAGCGAGGAAAGTGTTTCTTTTCGGAAATCGAGTAAATATTTCTACCAGTGTGTGTGTGTGTGTGTGTGTGTGTGTGTGTGTGTGTGTGTGTGTGTGTGTGTGTGTGTGTATGTGTGCGTGTGTGTGTGTGTGTGTGTGTGTGTGTGTGTGTGTGTGTGTGTGTTAGGTGACATAGAGTTTTTTTGTGAAATCTTGGTTACAGTGATGATATTAGTTAAAACGAGTAAAATTTGTTGGTAATTGATGAGGGTAGTGTAGTCGAATTAGAGTTACCGAAAAAAAAGATGATATAAGTGGGTTGTGTTGAAATTAGTTTAAAAACGATATTCAAAGGTGTTTTTGAAGGTGTTCAAGGGTGTTTATGTGAGTATTCAAATGATTATGAAAGTGTTTTGGGGATGTTCAAAGTAAAGTGTTTGAGTTAGTTTTTTTGTGACTTTTTTCTGATGTATTGTGTCCCCTTAATAACTTTAATGAACTAAAAGGGTAACAAAAACGAGAAAATGCCTAGTCTGGAGAATGAGGGATGAGTTGTAATTTAATGGGGATGTTCAAAGTAAAGTGTTTGAGTTAGTTTTTGTGATTTTTTTTCTGATGTATTGTGTCCCCTTAATAACTTTAATGAACTAAAAGGGTAAAAACGAGAAAAAATTGGGGAGTTATGAGTGAAAATTGTGAGGTGTTGGTTGTGGGTTGTGGGTGTTGTGGGTGTTGTGGGTTGTGGGTGTTGTGCCTTTTCTGATGAAATTAGTTGAAACGAGAAAAAATTGTGGGTGAAGTGGGTTGTGGGTGTTGTGGGTTGTGGGTGTTGTTGTCGAACTAGAGATACCGAAAAAGATGTTATAAGTGGGTTGTTGTTGGGACTTTTTCTGATGTAGTGTGTCCCCTTATTAACTTTAATGAACTAAAAGGGTTAAAACGAGAAAAAATTGTGGAGTGTGGGTGATGTGGGTGATGTGGGTTGTTGTGACTTTCTGATGAAATTAGATAAAACGAGAAAAAATTGTGGGTTGTGGGTGTTGGGGGCGTTGTGGGGTGTGGGGTGAAGTGGGTTGTGGGTGTTGTGGGATGTGGGTGTTGTTGTCGAACTAGAGTTGCTGAAAAGATGATATAAGTGGGTTGTTTTTGTGACTTTTTCTTCTGATGTATTGTGTCCCCTTAATAACTTTAATGAACTAAAAGGGTTAAAACGAGAAAAAAATTGTGGGTTGTTGGTGATGTGGGTTGTGGGTGATGTGGGATGTGGGTGTTGTGGGTTGTGGGGTGTTGATCTTAGTTTATGGTGATTTTGGTGGTGTTTTGAGTGTATTCAGCGGTGTTTTAGTAGTATTCAGTGGTGTATTTGGGAGTACTCAAATGGTGTTTTGAGGTTATTCAAAGGTGTGATTATAAGTTGTGGGTTGTTGTTGTTGTGACTTTCTGATGAAATTAGTTAAAACGAGAAAAAAAATTGTGGGTGATGTGGGTGGGGTTGTGTGTGTTGCGACTTTCTGATGAAATTAGATAAAACGAGAAAAATTGTGGGTGATGTGGGTTGTGTGTGTTGTGGGGTGTGGGTGATGTGGGTTGTGGGTGTTGTGGGATGTGGGTGTTGTTGTCGAACTAGAGATCCCGAAAAGACGTTATAAGTGGGTTGTTGATGTGACTTTTTCTGTATGTCCCCTTAAATTAAGTTAAAACGTTAAAACGAGAAAAAAAATGTGAGGTGTGGGTGTTGTGACTTTCTGATGAAATTAGCTAAAACGAGAAAAAATTGTGGGTTGTGGGTTGTTGTTGTTGTGACTTTCTGATGTACTGTGCCCCCTTATTAATTTTAATGAACTAAAAGGGTTAAAACGAGAAAAAAATTGTGGGTTGTGGGTGTTGTGGGTGTTGTGGGGTGTGTGTGTGCGTGTGTGTTAGGTGTCATAGAGTTTTTTTTGTGAAAATCTTGGTTACAGTGATGACATTAGTTAAAACGAGTAAAATTTGTTGGTAATTGATGAGGGTAGTGTAGTCGAGTTAGAGTTACCGAAAAAAGATGATATAAGTGGGTTGTGATGAAATTAATTTAAAAACGATATTCAAAGGTGTTTTGAAGGTGTTCAAGGGTGTTTATGTGTGTATTCAAATGTTTATGAGAGTGTTTCGGTGTTGATTGAAAATGTTCAAAGGTGTTTTTGAAGGTGTTCAAGAGTGTTTTGAAGGTGTTCAAGGGTGTTTGAAGGTGTTGAAGGGTGTTTTGATTGAATTCAGCGGTGTTTTAGTAGTATTCAGTGGTGTAATTGGGAGTACTCAAATTGTGTTTTTGGAAGTGTTTCAGTGTTGATTGGAAATGTTCAAAGGTGTTTTTGAAGGTGTTCAAGAGTGTTTTGAAGGTGTTCAAGGGTGTTTGAAGGTGTTGAAGGGTGTTTTGATTGAATTCAGCGGTGTTTTAGTAGTATTCAGTGGTGTAATTGGGAGTACTCAAATTGTGTTTTTTTGGAAGTGTTTCGGTGTTGATTGAAAATGTTCAAAGGTGTTTTTTGAAGGTGTTCAAGAGTGTTTTGAAGGTGTTCAAGGGTGTTTTGTGAAGGTTCAAATGAATGAGGTGTTTTTGATGTTATTCAAAGGTGTTTTGAGTGTGTTCAAATGATTATGAGAGTTTTTTGAAGGTGATCAATGGTGTTTTGAAGGTGTTCAAAGGTGTTTTGAAGGTGTTGAAGGGTGTTTTGATTGAATTCAGCGGTGTTTTAGTAGTATTCAGTGGTGTAATTGGGAGTACTCAAATAGTGTTTTGGAAATGTTCAAAGGTGTTCAAAAGGTGTTTTGAGTGTGTTCAAAATGTTGTTTTTTTGAAGGTGATCAAGGGTGTTTTGAAGGTGTTCAAGGGTGTTTTTGAAGGTGTTCAAAGGTGTTTTGAGTGTTCAAATGATTATGAGAGTGTTTTGAAGGTGTTCAAAGGTGTTTTGAAGGTGTTCAAAGGTGTTTTGAAGGTGTTGAAGGGTGTTTTGATTGAATTCAGCGGTGTTTTAGTAGTATTCAGTGGTGTAATTGGGAGTACTCAAATTGTGTTTTTGGAAGTGTTTCGGTGTTGATTGAAAATGTTCAAAGGTGTTTTTTGAAGGTGTTCAAGAGTGTTTTGAAGGTGTTCAAGGGTGTTTATGTGAGTATTCAAATGATTTATGAGAGTGTTTTGGTGATGTTCAAAGGTGTTCAAAGGTGATTTGAGTGTGTTCAAATGTTGTTTTTTGAAGGTGATCAAGGGTGTTTTGAAGGTGTTCAAGGGTGTTTGAAGGTGTTGAAGGGTGTTTTGATTGAATTCAGCGGTGTTTTAGTAGTATTCAGTGGTGTAATTGGGAGTACTCAAATTGTGTTTTTTTGGAAGTGTTTCGGTGTTGATTGAAAATGTTCAAAGGTGTTTTTTGAAGGTGATCAAGGGTGCTTTGAAGGTGTTCAAGGGTGTTTTGAAGGTGTACAAATGATTATGAGAGTACTTATGAAGGTGTTCAAATGATGTGCAAGAGTACTTTGAAGGTGTTCTGGGAGTATTCAGAGGTGATTTGGGGGTGTTCGAATGATGTTTTTGGAGTATTTCAGTGTTGTTTGGAAATGTATAAAGGTATTTTTGTGAGTATTCAAATGATTTATGAGTGTTTTGAAGATGTTCAAAGTAAAAGTGCGTATTTAACTTCGTAATATGTAAAATTGTGAGTAGTGAATTTAACGAAAGTGGATGTAAGCGATGTGGTGACTTTCTGATGTACTGTGTCCCCTTATTAACTTTAATGAACAAAAAGGGTTAAAACGAGAAAAATTGGGGTTATGAGTGAAAATTGTGAGGTGTTGGTTGGAGTGTGAGGGTTTGGGAGGGTGGGGAGGAGGTTACTTCGTGGGGAGTGACCTGAGATGAAATAGTTAAAAAAATGTCTAGACTTGTGTTGTAAAGAAATTGTGGGTATTAACGAAAAAATGTGACTTTCTGATGTACTGTGTCCCCTTATTAACTTTAATGAACTAAAAGGATCGACAAGATTCAGCCTGTGTGCGCGGTCATCACGTGACGTCACTACTATGTCCCCTTATTAACTTTAATGAACTAAAAGGGTCGACAAGATTCAGCTTGTATGTGTGGTCCTTTTTTAGTTCATTTAACTTAATGAGAGGAATACTGAACGCCGAGTAAACACCTTCTTAGTTCATTTGACTTGTTTAGACCTGTAGTAAGCATGCCCCCATAGGGGGATCCTACTTTTGAATGAATTTATACCCAGAGGGGGGAATCCAAAAAACTTGATCCGAGGAGATGGAGAATGGTATTGGGAAAATTTGGGGTGAAAGGAGGGGAACCCAAAAATTTGATCCAAGGAATTGGAGAAATTCAAAACCCTTGATCCAAGGAGATGGAGACTTTCGAAACCCCCATAGGGGGAAATCCAAAAACTTGATCCGAGGAGATGGAGACTTTGATTTCGAGAAATTTTGGGGTGGGGGTGAAAGTGAGAGGGGGAAACCTCAAAAATTTGATCCGAGGAGATGGAGAAATTCAAAACCCTTGATCCAAGGAGGAATGGAGACTTTGATTTCGAGAAATTTTGGGGTGGGGGTGAAAGTGGGAGGGGGCAATCCAAACCTCAAAAATTTGATCCATAGGGGGAGAAATTCAAAACCCTTAATCCGAGGAGATGGAGACTTTGATTTCGAGAAATTTTGGGATGGGGGTGAAAGTGAGAGGGGGAACTTCAAAAATTTGATCCGAGGAGATGGAGAGCACAAGAAAATGAAATTCGAAAAAAAAATCGAAACCCCATAGGGGAGAATCCAAAAACCTTGATCCAAGGAGATCATAAGAAAAAAAATTCGAGGAGCGGGGGCGATCCGGACGACGCTGCAGAAGGCGCAGCAGAAGGCGCGGGCGGGGGTCGCAAAGGGCGCGGGCGGGCGCGCGGGCGGGCGCGCGGGCGGGCGCGCAGCGCGACGGTGGGGTCGCGAAGGGGGGTCGCGAAGGGGGGTCGTGGGCGGGGGTCTTGGTGGGGGGGGGAGGTCAAGGGTGAGGTAGTCTCGAGGGCGAGGTCAAGGTCAAAACCGGAAGTAACACCTAGGTGTGAGAAGGGGACCCTCCAGCCACTGGTCCTAGACCGGAAGGGATGCCTCAGTGGAAGGCCTAAACCGGAAGGGACGCCCCAGCCGCATGCCTTTTTCCAGAAGGGACGCCCCAGCTGCTTTTTTGACTACTTATATATATATATATATATATATATATATATATATATATATATATATATATATATATATATATATATATATATATATATATATGTCGTGCCGAATATGTAAAACTGGTCAATTAGCAAGAACTCATTTAAAATTAAGTCCTTTCTAAAATTTTCTCTTATACGTTTAAAGATATATTTATTCCAATAATGATAATGTAAAAAAATTTAATTTTGCACCAAAAGAATCTTAGAAAACTTACCTAACCTTATTATAACAAGAACAACTTATTATAGCCTAACCTAACTAAATATATTTTAGATTTGTTTACAGTAATTTAATACTAAACAAACACAGTGAAATATATTTTTTTTCGTTAGGTTTAGAATGATTTTGGCGAAATTATTGCATACACAAATTTTCACTTGTCCTATATGGCAAGATGTGCGTAGCTATTTAAGCCTAGATCACAAGTTCGGCCTATTCGGCACGACATATATATATATATAAGTAGTGATGAAGGCGGCTCAGCGACCCCTGCGGCTGAGTGGCTTGGGGCTGAGTGGCTCTTCCTGAGTGGCTTCCTCCTGAAAGGGCTGCAGCTGAGTGGCTCCCTTTTCACACCTATGTGCTAATGACCTTTTTTCACACCTATGTGCTAATGACCTTGACCCCTCCCACGACCCCTGCCCACGACCCCCGCCAACGACCCCCGCCCGCGCCCCCCTCCCGCGCCCGCCCGCATCCCCCACCTGTGCCCCCACCCGCGCCCCCCGCGCCCCACCGCGCCCTCGTGCCCGCTGTGCCCCATCGTGCCCGCCCTTCGCGCCCGCCCGCGCCTTCTGCTGCGCCTTCTGCAGCGTCGTCCGGATCGCCCCCGGCCCCCGAATTTTTTTTTCCGATTTTTTTCGAATTTTTTTTGAATTTCATTTTATTGTGCTCTCCACTTCCTCGGATCAAGTTTTTTGGATTGCCCCTCCTTCCACCCCAAATTTTTTTTCTCGTTAATACAAAAGACTCTACTTCCTTGGGTCAAGGTTTTCTCGATAATACCAAGACTCCATCTCCTTGGATCAAGTTTTTCTCGATAATACAAAGACTCTACTTCCTCGAATCAAGTTTTTGGATTCCCCCTCCACTTTCACCCCGACCCCAATTTTTTTCGATTTTTTTTCTCAATAATACAAAGACTCGAATTCCTCGGATCAAGTTTTCTTGATATCAAAGACTCCAATTCCTCGGATCAAATTTTTCTCGAAATCAAAGTCTCCATCTCCTTGGATCAAGTTTTTCTCGATAATACAATGTCTCCAATTCCTCGGATCAGTTTTTTCTCGAAATCAAAGACTCCGTCTCCTTGGATCAAGTTTTTTTTCTCGATATCTAAGTCTCCATCTCCTTGGATCAAGTTTTCTCGGTAATGCCAAGACTCCATCTCCTTGGATCGAGGTTTTCTCCTCCATCTCCTCGGATCAATTTTTTTTTGGATTCCCCCTCTGGGGGTAAGCATTCAAATGAACTCCTCCTATGAGGCATGGTACTTTCTCTTACTACAGGTCTAAACAAGTGTGACATCAATATTCCTCTCATTAAGTAAAATGAAGTAAAAAGGGTGTTTACTAGGCGGTCAGTGACGTCACGTGATGACCTCACACATACAAGCTGAATCTTGTCGACTTCAACCTATGTCAGTGACGTCACGTGATGACCGCACACACAGGCTGAATCTTGTCGACTTACCCCTACACATTTCATATACAACATAGGGAAAACATTTTCACTCTTAACCCAGGATAATCCAAATAATTTTACATTTTTTTCGTTAATACCCACAACAATCCACAATTTCTTTACAACACAAGTCTAGACATTTTTTCTCGTTTTAACTATTTCATCTCAGGTCACTCCCCACGAAGTAACCTACCTCCTACCCACCCTCCCGAACCCTCACGCTCCAACCAACACCTCACAATTTTTACTCATAACCAACAATTTTTCTCGTTTTAACTATTTCATCAGAAAACGTCACCACAACACTTATAACCACTTTTCGATAAATTCACTAGTCACAATTTTGCATATTACGAAGTTAATACACACACTCACCTCACTTTGAACACCTTCAAAACACTCTCATAAATCATTTGAATACTCACAAAAAAACCTTTGAACATTTCCAAACAACACTGAAACACTTCCAATGCAACATTTTGAATACTCCCAGATAAGATTTGACAGCTCTAATTTATCTACACTTACACATTTCATTAAATTACAATTCATCCCCCCAAACTCCTCCCTCAATCTCCAGACTTCACAACATTATCACAAAAAAACTAACTCAAACACTTTACTTTGAACATCACCAAAAAACACCATCAATTGCCTTTGATTACTCCAAAAACATCAATCGAACACCCCCAAAATCACCTCTGATTACTCCCAGATCACCTTCACAAGTACTCTTGCACATCATTTGAACACCTTCAAAAACAACTTTGAACATTTTCCAAACAACACTGAAACACTTCCAAAACACCATTTGAGTACTCCCAAATACACCACTGAATACACTCAAAACACCACCAAAATCACCCACAACCCACAACACCCACATCACCCACAACCCACATCACCAACAACCCACAATTTTTTCTCGTTTTAACTAATTTCATCAGAAAAAGGCACAACAACCCACAACTTATAACCACTTTTCGATATCTCTAGTTCGACAACAACGCCCACAATCCACAACACCCACATCCCACAACACCCACTTTCCACAATCCACAATTTCTTCACAAAATACAAAACAAGTCTAGACATTTTTCTCGTTTTAACTATTTCATCAGAAAAAGTCACCACACCACTTATAAACACTTTTCAGCAACTCTAGTTCGACTACATTATCCACAACCCTCATCAATTACCAATTTATTCACATTTTTTCCCCTTCTTTTTACTGAAACTTAATTTAATGCACTTTCCTCTTCACATTGCTAAAATTCTAATAAAATCCTATCGATACCCATATCCTTGTATCCACATGAATTGATATTATACTCGCATCAACTAATCTCGCTACCCAACTATTGCGAGATGTTTCAAAACCTTCCGTTCTTTTCCAGCTTATCTTAACTTTTCAATTCTATAATTTCTTTTTAAAATATTCACACATTACCTTTTATTTACAGTAAAATCTCCCCATATTTCATTAAATTTCTAATACATCCCTCCCCATACCCCTCTCCATCTCACCCGCATTTCTTCACATCCACTCACCCGTTTCCCATCACACCTCTTCTGAACAAACACAAAATCACATTTCACATCCACAAATGCATCTCATCACCCATTTCAAATCCACTAAAAAATCAATGTAACCAAGATATTCACAGAATTCTATAACCACCTAACACACTCACACACACACACACACACACACACACACACACACACACACACACACACACACACACACACACACACACACACACACACACACACACACACACACACACACACACACACACACACACCTAACCTACCCTAACCTAACCGAACCGAACCTAGCCTTACCTAACCGAACCTAACCTAACCTAACCTAACCTAACCTAACTTATCCTAACCTTAACCTAACCTAACCTAACCTAACCTAACCTAACCTATCCTATCCTATCCTAACCTAACCTAACCTAACCTAACCTAACTTAACCTAACCTAACCTATCTTAACCTAACCTAACCTAACCTAACCTATCCTAACCTAACCTAACCTAACCTAACCTAACCTAACTTAACCTAACTTAACCTAACCTAACTTAACCTAACCTAACCTAGCCTATCTTTACCTAACCGAACCTAACCTAACCTATCCTAGCCTAACCTAACCTAACCTAACCTAACCTAACCAAACCGAACCAAACATAACCAAACCTAACCTAACCTAACCAAACATAACCTAACTATCCTATCCTAACCTAACCTAACCTAACCTAACCTTAACCTAACCTATCCTAACCTAGCCTAACCTATCCTAACCTATCCTAACCTAACTTAACCTAAACTAACCTATCCTAACCTAACCTAACCTAACTTATCCTAACCTAACCTACCTTAACCTAACCTAACCTAAAATAACCTAACCTATCCTAACCTAACCTAACTTAACCTAACTTAACCTAACCTATCCTAACCTTTCCTAACCTAGCCTAACCTATCCTAACCTAGCCTAACCTATCCTAACCTAACCTAACCTAACCTAACCTAACTTATCCTAACTTAACCTAACCTAACCTAACCTAACCTAACTTATCCTAACCTAACCTAACCTAACTTAACCTAACCTAGCCTAACCTAACTGAACCTAACCTAACCTAACCTAACTTATCCTAACTTAACCTAACCTAACCTAACTTATCCTAACCTAACCTAACTTAACCTAACCTAACCTAAGCAAACCTTACCTAACCTAACCTAACTTATCCTAACCTAACCTAACATAACCTAACCTAACTCAAATCAACGAAAATCACTTTAACCAAGATATTCACAAAACTGTATAACCACCTAACACACACACACACACACACACAGACACACACACACACACACACACACACACACACACACACACACACACACACACACACACACACACACACACACACACATGGATTACTTCCAAAATACATTAGAGTACTCCAGAATTACTTTGAACGACTCCATTTTTGGATATTTCCAAATTAGTTTTGAAAACTTTATCTTTAAATCGAACATTATTTTCTTGTTGGTAAACACACTCAATGGTAGAAATATTTACTCGATTTCCGTACAGAAACACATTCCTCGCTCTGAGAGACTCCTTGAGCTTATATGCCCTACCCCAAAAGTATTGCGTCATGATTTTTTTGTACACCTTTTCCCCCTCCGACGACACCATGTAATGCGGTTCACACCCAAGGTAGATTTAAGATATTCATCTCCTTATCGAACACCTGCGTCAACTCAGGTCAGACAGACGCCATGAAATGCAGTTCACATCTAACCAAACCTAACCAAACCGAACCGAACCGAACCTAAGCAAACCTAAGCTAAGCTAACCTAACCTAACCTAACCTAACCTAACTTAACCTAACTTAACCTAACCTATCCTAACCTAACCTAGCCTAACCTAACCTAACCTAACCTAACCGAACCTATCCTAACCTAGCCTAACCTATCCTAACCTAACCTAACCTAACCTAACCGAACTTATCCTAACCCAACCTAACCTAACCTAACCTAACCGAACCTAACCTAACCTAACCTAACTTAACCTAACCTAACTTAACTTAACCTAACCTAACCTATCTTAACCTAACCTAACCTAACCTAACCAAACCGAACCGAACCGAACCTAAGTTAACCTAACCTAACCTAACCTAACCTAACCTAACCTATCCTAACCTAACCTAACCTAACCTAACCTAACCTAACCTATCCTAACCTAACCTAACCTAACCTAACCTAACCTAACTCAAATACACTAAAATCACTGTAACCATGATATTTACAAAACTCTATGACTACCTAACACACACACACACACACACACACACACAAACACACACACACACACACACACACACACACACACACACACACACACACACACACACACACACACACACACACACACCTCACTTTACTTTGAACAACTTCAAAACACTCTCATACATCATTTGAGACCACCTTTTCTCAATATCTCTCATCCACAACCTTTATCATCTCACTACAGAACAATCCCAAGATTACTTCGAACACTCTCAT
Organism: Cherax quadricarinatus; assembly: GCF_038502225.1. Classification (NCBI taxonomy): domain Eukaryota; kingdom Metazoa; phylum Arthropoda; class Malacostraca; order Decapoda; family Parastacidae; genus Cherax; species Cherax quadricarinatus. Next base: position 95,097 of record NW_027195481.1, read on the forward strand.
AAATCATTTGAATACTCACATAAACACCTTTAAACATTTCCAAACAACACTGAAGCACTTACAAAATATCATTTTTGATTACTCCCAAATAAGATTTATCATCTCTAATTTATCTAAACTTACACATTTCTTTAACTGAAATTACAACACATCCACCATACTACTCCCTCAGCCTCCAGACTTTACAACATTAACACAAAAACTAACTCAGACACTTATGACATGAGACATTACCATATCTAACACACTGACTAACTTTGAACCAACTCTGAACACCACTGATCTTCAAAAAATACTCTGCACATCATTTGAACACCTTCAAAAAACACCATCAAACACCTCCGAATACTCCAAAAACACTACTGATTACTACCAAATCACCGTCAAAATCACCAGAAACTAAGTTCAACATCACCATCCAACATCCTTTTTATAGAAATCCCCTCAAATCACTATAACCAAGAACTCACTCCCCATTTGGCGCACATGATATGGAATTGGTGATCGTGATTTTTTGTGTGAATAATTATAAAAAATGTGTGTTTTCTGTGATCTTGGTGGTGGGGTCATAAAATCTGGTAATCGTCTTGGATATAGTGTTCTTAGATAATGTAGGGTACAACAGGTTGAAACAAGGTGGGTTGGGTGTGATGTTACCAACCACCAAGTAACACAATGGGAGTGTGACGTCACTGGAGGTGAGCTCGTCGGTCCTGTGAGGTGTGACATCGTGTGTTGGTGGTAGTGAGGTGACTGCGCTTAGATATTGTCAAATATGATTTTTTTGTGTGTGTGAAATGTTTATAAAAATGAGTGTTTTCTGTGATATTAGTGATTTTTGAGGTAAGTGAACATGGGTGATTGTAGTTGGTGGTTGTCATAGATTATGTGTGTGTACAAGATATGTTTTCAGTTGATGGTGATCATGTACTAAGTGTTTGCATATTAGGTTTGTGTTAATGCTTTTTTTTTTTTTTTTTTTTGTGCGCCAAATGGGGAGTGAGTTCTTGGTTATAGTGATTTGAGGGGATTTCTATAAAAAGGATGATGGATGGTGATGTTAAACTTAGTTTCTGGTGATTTTGACGGTGATTTGGTAGTAATCAGTAGTGTTTTGGGAGTATTCCGAGGTGTTTGATAGTGTTTTTTGAAGGTGTTCAAATGATGTGCAGAGTATTTTTTGAAGATCAGTGGTGTTCAGAGTTGGTTCAAAGTTAGTCAGTGTGTTAGATATGGTAATGTCTCATGTCATAAGTGTCTGAGTTAGTTTTTGTGTTAATGTTGTAAAGTCTGGAGGCTGAGGGAGTAGTATGGTGGATGTGTTGTAATTTCAGTTAAAGAAATGTGTAAGTTTAGATAAATTAGAGATGATAAATCTTATTTGGGAGTAATCAAAATGATATTTTGTAAGTGCTTCAGTGTTGTTTGGAAATGTTTAAAGGTGTTTATGTGAGTATTCAAATGATTTATGAGAGTGTTCGAAGTAATCTTGGGGTTGTTCTGTAGTGAGATGATAAAGGTTGTGGATGAGAGATATTGAGAAAAGGTGGTCTCAAATATTGTATGAGAGTGTTTTGAAGGTGTTCAAAGTAAAGTGAGGTGTGTGTGTGTGTGTGTGTGTGTGTGTGTGTGTGTGTGTGTGTGTGTGTGTGTGTGTGTGTGTGTGTGTGTTTGTTAGGTGGTCATAGAGTTTTGTGAATATCATGATTACAGTGATTTTAGTGTATTTGAGTTAGGTTAGGTTAGGTTAGGTTAGGTTAGGTTAGGTTAGGTTCGGTTAGGTAAGGTTAGGTTAGGTTAGGTGAGGTTAGGTTAAGTTAGGTTAAGTTAGGTTAGGTTAGGTTAGGTTAGGATAGGTTAGGTTAGGTTAGGTTAGGTTAGGTTAGGTTAGGATAGGTTAAGTTAGGTTAGGTTAGGTTAGGTTAACTTAGGTTCGGTTCGGTTCGGTTTGGTTAGGTTAGGTTAGGTTAGGTTAAGATAGGTTAATTTGGGTTAGGTTAAGTTAGGTTAGGTTAAGTTAGGTTAGGTTAGGTTAGGTTCAGTTAGGTTAGGTTAGGTTAGGTTGGGTTAGGATAGGTTCGGTTAGGTTAGGATAGGTTAGGTTAGGATAGGTTAGGCTAGGTTAGGATAGGTTCGGTTAGGTTAGGTTAGGTTAGGCTAGGTTAGGTTAGGATAGGTTAGGTTAAGTTAGGTTAAGTTAGGTTAGGTTAGGTTAGGTTAGGTTAGGTTAGGTTAGGTTAGGTTAGGTTAGCTTAGGTTCGGTTCGGTTCGGTTTGGTTAGGTTTGGTTAGGTGTGAACCGCATTTCATGGCGTCTGTCTGACCTGAGTTGACGCAGGTGTTCGATAAGGAGATGAATATCTTAAATCTACCTTGGGTGTGAACCGCATTACATGGTGTCGTCGGAGGGGGAAGGGATGTACAAAAAAATCATAACGCAATACTTTTGGGGTAGGGCATATAAGCTCAAGGAGTCTCTCAGAGCGAGGAATGTGTTTCTGTACAGAAATCGAGTAAATATTTCTACCATTGAGTGTGTTTACCAACAAGAAAATAATGTTCGATTTTAAGATAAAGTTTTCAAAACTAATTTGGAAATATCCAAAAATGGAGTCGTTCAAAGTAATTCTGGAGTACTCTAATGTATTTTGGAAGTAATCCATGTGTGTGTGTGTGTGTGTGTGTGTGTGTGTGTGTTAGGTGGTCATACAGTTTTGCGAATATCTTGGTTACAGTGATTTTAGTGGATTTGAGTTAGGTTAGGTTAGGTTAGGTTAGGTTAGGTTAGGTTAGGTTAGGATAAGTTAGGTTAGGTTCGGTAAGGTTAGGTTTGGTTAGGTTAAGTTAGGTTAGGTTAGGATAAGTTAGGTTAGGTTAGGTTAGGTTAGGTTAAGTTAGGATAAGTTAGGTTAGGTTAGGTTAGGTTCGGTTAGGTTAGGCTAGGTTAGGTTAGGTTAAGTTAGGTTAGGTTAGGATAAGTTAGGTTAGGTTAGGTTAGGTTAGGTTAAGTTAGGATAAGTTAGGTTAGGTTAGGTTAGGTTCGGTTAGGTTAGGCTAGGTTAGGTTAGGTCAGGATAGGTTAGGCTAGGTTAGGCTAGGTTAGGCTAGGTTAGGAAAGGTTAGGATAGGTTAGGTTAAGTTAGGTTAAGTTAGGTTAGGTTAGGTTAGGTTAGGATATTTTAGGTTAGGTTAGGTTAGGTTAAGATAGGTTAGGTTAGGATAAGTTAGGTTAGGTTAGGATAGGTTAGGTTAGGTTAGGTTAGGTGAGGTTAGGATAGGTTAGGCTAGGTTAGGATAGGTTAGGTTAAGGTTAGGTTAGGTTAGGTTAGGTTAGGTTAGGTTTGGATAGGATAGGTTAGGTTAGGTTAGGTTAGGTTAGGTTATGTTCGGTTCGGTTTGGTTAGGTTAGGTTAGGTTAGGTTAGGTTAGGCTAGGATAGGTTAGGTTAGGTTCGGTTAGGTTAGGTTAGGTAAAGATAGGCTAGGTTAGGTTAGGTTAAGTTAGGTTAGGTTAGGTTAGGTTAGGTTAGGTTAGGTTAGGTTAGGTTAAGATAGGTTAGGTTAGGTTAGGTTAGGATAGGTTAGGTTAGGTTAGGTTAGGTGAAGATAGGTTAGGTTAGGTTAGGTTAAGTTAGGTTAGGTTAGGTTAGGTTAGGATAGGATAAGATAGGTTAGGTTAGGTTAGGTTAGGTTAGGTTAAGGTTAGGATAAGTTAGGTTAGGTTAGGTTAGGTTAGGTTAGGTTCGGTTAGGTTAGGCTAGGTTCGGTTCGGTTTGGTTAGGTTAGGTGTGTACTCAGCTATTTGTACTCACCTATTTGTGGTTGCAGGGGTCGAGTCCTAGCTCCTGGCCCCGCCTCTTCACCGGTTGCTACTAGGCCCTCTCTCTCCCCGCTCCATGAGCTTTATCAAACCTCGTCTTAAAACTGTGTATGGTTCCTGCCTCCACTACGTCATTTTCTAGGCTATTCCACTGCCTTACAACTCTATGACTGAAGAAATACTTCCTACTATCTCTCTGACTCATTTGTGTCTTCAACTTCCAATTGTGGCCTCTTGTTTCTGTGTCCCCTCCCTGGAACATCCTGTCTTTGTCCACCTTGTCTATTCCACGCAGTATTTTATATGTCGTTATCATGTCTCCCCTGACCCTCCTGTCCTCTAGTGTCGTCAGGCCGATTTCCCTTAATCTTTCTTCATAGGACATTCCCATTAGCTCTGGAACTAACCTTGTCGCAAACCTTTGTACTTTCTCTGTGTGAGTGTGTGTTTGTGTGTGTGTGTGTGTGTGTGAGTGTGTGTGTGTGTGTGTGTGTGTGTGTGTGTGTGTGTGTGTGTTAGGTGGTTGTAGAATTCTGTGAATATCTTGGTTACATTGATTTTTTAGTGGATTTGAGATGGGTGATGAGATCCATTTGTGGATGTGAAATGTGATTTTGTGTTTGTTCAGAAGAGGTGTGATGGGAAACGGGTGAGTGGATGTGAAGAAATGCGGGTGAGATGGCGAGGGGTATGGGGAGGGATGTATTAGAAATTTAATGAAATATGGGGAGATTTTACTGAAAATAAAAGGTAATGTGTGAATATTTTAAAAAGAAATTATAGAATTGAAAAGTTAAGATAAATTGGAAAAGAATGGAAGGTGTTGAAACATCTCGCAATAGTTGTGTAGTGAGATTAGTTGATGCCAGTATAATATCAATTTATGTGGATACAAGGATATGGGTATCGATAGGATTTTATTAGAATTTTAGCAATGTAAAGAGGAAAGTGCATTAAATTAAGATTCAGTAAAAAGTAGGGGAAAAAAATGTGAATAAATTGATAATTGATGAGGGTTGTGGGTAATGTAGTCGAACTAGAGTTGCTGAAAAGTGTTTATAAGTGGTGTGGTGACTTTTTCTGATGAAATAGTTAAAACGAGAAAAATGTCTAGACTTGTGTTGTATTTTGTGAAGAAATTGTGGATTGTGGAAAGTGGGTGTTGTGGGATGTGGGTGTTGTGGATTGTGGGCGTTGTTGTCGAACTAGAGATATCGAAAAGTGGTTATAAGTTGTGGGTTGTTGTGCCTTTTTCTGATGAAATTAGTTAAAACGAGAAAAAATTGTGGGTTGTTGGCGATGTGGGTTGTTGGTGATGTGGGTTGTGGGTGATGTGGGTGTTGTGGGTTGTGGGTGATTTTGGTGGTGTTTCGAGTGTTTTCAGTGGTGTATTTGGGAGTACTCAAATGGTGTTTTGGAAGTGTTTCAGTGTTGTTTGGAAAATGTTCAAAGGTGTTTTTGAAGGTGTTCAAATGATGTGCAAGAGTACTTATGAAGGTGATCTGGGAGTAATCAGAGGTGATTTTGGGGGTGTTCGATTGATGTTTTTGGAGTAATCAAAGGCAATTGATGGTGTTTTTTGGTGATGTTCAAAGTAAAGTGTTTGAGTTAGTTTTTTGTGATAATGTTGTGAAGTCTGGAGATTGAGGGAGGAGTTTGGGGGGATGAGTTGTAATTTAATGAAATGTGTAAGTGTAGATAAATTAGAGCTGTCAAATCTTATTTGGGAGTATTCAAAATGTTGCATTGGAAGTGTTTCAGTGTTGTTTGGAAATGTTCAAAGGTATTTTTTGTGAGTATTCAAATGATTTATGAGAGTGTTTTGAAGGTGTTCAAAGTGAGGTGTGTGTGCGTATTAACTTTGTAATATGCAAAATTGTGACTAGTGAATTTATTGAAAAGTGGTTATAAGTGTTGTGGTGACTTTTTCTGATGAAATAGTTAAAACGAGAAAAATTGTTGGTTATGAGTGAAAATTGTGAGGTGATGGTTGGAGCGTGAGGGTTCGGGAGGGTGGGGAGGAGGTAGGTTACTTCGTGGGGAGTGACCTGAGATGAAATAGTTAAAACGAGAAAAAATGTCTAGACTTGTGTTGTAAAGAAATTGTGGATTGTTGTGGGTATTAACGAAAAAAATGTAAAATGATTTGGATTATCCTGGGTTAAGAGTGAAAATGTTTTCCCTATGTTGTATATGAAATGTGTAGGAGTAAGTCGACAAGATTCAGCCTGTGTGTGCGGTCATCACGTGACGTCACTGACATAGGGGGAAGTCGACAAGATTCAGCTTGTATGTGTGAGGTCATCAATTGACGTCACTGACCGCCGAGTAAACACCCTTTATACTTCATTTCACTTAATGAGAGGAATACTGACGTCACACTTGTTTAGACCTGTAGTAAGAGAAAGTACCATGCCTCATAGGAGGAGTTCATTTGAATGCTTACCCCCAGAGGGGGAATCCAAAAAACTTTGATCCGAGGAGATGGAGGAGAAAACCTTGATCCAAGGAGATGGAGTCTTGGTATTATCGAGAAAACTTGATCCAAGGAGATGGAGACTTTGATTTCGAGAAAAAAACTTGATCCAAGGAGATGGAGTCTTTGATTTCGAGAATAAATTGATCCGAGGAATTGGAGACATTGTATTATCGAGAAAAACTTGATCCAAGGAGATGGAGACTTTGATTTCGAGAATAATTTGATCCGAGGAATTGGAGTCTTTGATATCGAGAAAACTTGATCCGAGGAATTGGAGTCTTTGTATTATCGAGAAAAAAAAATCGAAAAAAATTGGGGTCGGGGTGAACGTGGAGGGGGAATCCAAAAACTTGATTCGAGGAAGTAGAGTCTTTGTATTATCGAGAAAAACTTGATCCAAGGAGATGGAGTCTTGGTATTATCGAGAAAATCTTGATCCGAGGAAGTAGAGTCTTTTGTATTACAGAGAAAAAAAATTTGGGGTGGAACGAGGGGCAATCCAAAAAACTTGATCCGAGGAAGTGGAGAGCACAATAAAATGAAATTCAAAAAAAATTCGAAAAAAATCGGAAAAAAATTCGGGGGGCTGGGGCGATCCGGACGACGCTGCAGAAGGCGCAGCAGAAGGCGCGAGCGGGCGTGAAGGGCGGGCGCGACGGGGCGCGACGGGGCGCAGCGGGCGTGAGGGTGCGGCGGGGCGTGGGGGGTGTGGGTGGGGGGCGCAGGTGGGGGGCGCAGGCGGGCGCGGGTGGAAGGCGCGGGCGGGGGTCGTGGGCAGGGGTCGTGGGCGGAGGTCGTCGGCGGGGGTCGTGGGCGGGGTCAAGGTCATTAGCACATAGGTGTGAAAAAAGGTCATTAGCACATAGGTGTGAAAAGGGAGCCACTCAGCCACAGCCCTTTCGGGAGGAAGCCACTCAGGAAGAGCCACTCAGCCCCAAGCCACTCAGCCGCATGAGTCGCTGAGCCGCCTTCATCACTACTTATATATATATATATATATATATATATATATATATATATATATATCTATATATATATATATATGTAAAACTGGTCAATTAGCAAGAACTCATTTAAAATTAAGTCCTTTCTAAAAATTACTCTTATACGTTTAAAGATATGTTTTTTTCATTAATGTTAATGTAAAAATTAAAAATTTTGCACCAAAAGAATCTTAAAAAACTTACCTAACCTTATCATAACAAGAGCAATTTATTTTAGCCTAACCCAACTAAATGTATTTTAAATACATTTACAATAATTTAGTACTAAACAAACACAATCAAATATATTTTTTTCGTTAGGTTTAGAATGATTTTGGCGAAATTATTGCATAAACAAATTTTTACTTGTCCTATATTTCAAGATTAACGTTGCTATTTAAGCCAAGATCGCAAGTTCTGCCTATTCGGCACGACATTATTATTATTATTATTATTATCACACAGGCCGATTCCCACCAAGGCAGGGGTGGCCCGAAAAAGAAAAACTTTCACCATCATTCACTCCATCACTGTCTTGCCAGAAGGGTGCTTTACACTACAGTTTTTAAACTGCAACATTAACACCCCTCCTTCAGAGTGCAGGCACTGTACTTCCCATCTCCAGGACTCAAGTCCGGCCTGCCGGTTTCCGTGAACCCCTTCATAAATGTTACTTTGCTCACACTCCAACAGCACGTTAAGTATTAAAAACCATTTATCTCCATTCACTCCTATCAAAAACGCTAACGCATACCTGCTGGAAGTCCAAGCCCCTCGCACACAAAACCTCCTTTACCCCCTCTCTCCAACCTTTCCTAGGCCGACCCCTACCCCGCCTTCCTTCCACTACAGACTGATTCACTCTTGAAGTCATTCTGTTTCGCTCCATTCTCTCTACATGTCCGAACCACCTCAACAACCCTTCCTCAGCCCTCTGGACAACAGTTTTGGTAATCCTGCACCTCCTCCTAACTTCCAAACTACGAATTCTCTGCATTATATTCACACCACACATTGCCCTCAGACATGACATCTCCACTGCCTCCAGCCTTCTCCTCGCTGCAACATTCATCACCCATGCTTCACACCCATACAAGAGCGTTGGTAAAACTATACTCTCATACATTCCCCTCTTTGCCTCCAAGGACAAAGTTCTTTGTCTCCACAGACTCCTAAGTGCACCACTCACTCTTTTTCCCTCATCATTTCTATGATTCACCTCATCTTTCATAGACCCATCCGCTGACACGTCCACTCCCAAAAATCTGAATACATTCACCTCCTCCATACTCTCTCCCTCCAATCTGATATTCCATCTTTCATCACCTAATCTTTTTGTTATCCTCATAACCTTACTCTTTCCTGTATTCACCTTTAATTTTCTTCTTTTGCACACCCTACCAAATTCATCCACCAATCTCTGCAACTTCTCTTAAGAATCTCCCAAGAGGACAGTGTCATCAGCAAAGAGCAGCTGTGAAAACTCTCAGTTTATGTGTGATTCTTTATCTTTTAACTCCATGTCTCTTGCCAAGACCCTCACATTTACTTCTCTTACAACCCCATCTATAAATATATTAAGCAACCACGGTGACATCACACATCCTTGTCTAAGGCCTTCTTTTACTGGGAAATAATTTCCCTCTTTCCTACATACTCTAACTTGAGCCTCACTATCCTCGTAAAAACTCTTCACTGCTTTCAGTAACCTACCTCCTACACCATACACTTGCAACATCTGCCACATTGCCCCCCTATCCACCCTGTCATACGCCTTTTCCAAATCCATAAATGCCACAAAGACCTCTTTAGCCTTATCTAAATACTGTTTACTTACATGTTTCACTGTAAACACCTGGTCCACACACCCCCTACCTTTTCTAAAGCCTCCTTGTTCATCTGCTATCCTATTCTCCGTCTTACTCTTAATTCTTTCAATAATAACTCTACCATACACTTTACCAGGTATACTCAGCAGACTTATCCCCCTATAATTTTTGCACTCTCTTTTATCCACTTTGCCTTTATACAAAGGAACTATGCATGCTCTCTGCCAATCCCTAGGTACCTTACCCTCTTCCATACATTTATTAAATAATTGCACCAACCACTCCAAAACTATATCCCCACCTGCTTTTAACATTTCTATCTTTATCCCATCAATCCCGGCTGCCTTACCCCCTTTCATTTTACCTACTGCCTCACGAACTTCCCCCACACTCACAACTGGCTCTTCCTCACTCCTACAAGATGTTATTCCTCCTTGTCCTCTATACGAAATCACAGCTTCCCTGTCTTCATCAACATTTAACAATTCCTCAAAATATTCCCCCCATCTTCCCAATACCTCTAACTCTCTATTTAATAACTCTCCTCTCCTATTTTTAACTGACAAATCCATTTGTTCTCTAGGCTTTCTTAACTTGTTAATCTCACTCCAAAACTTTTTCTTATTTTCAACAAAATTTGTTGATAACATCTCACCAACTCTCTCATTTGCTCTCTTTTTACATTGCTTCACCACTCTCTTAACCTCTCTCTTTTTCTCCATATACTCTTCCCTCCTTGCATCACTTCTACTTTGTAAAAACTTCTCATATGCTAACTTTTTCTCCCTTACTACTCTCTTTACATCATCATTCCACCAATCGCTCCACTTCCCTCCCGCACCCACTTTCCTGTAACCACAAACTTCTGCTGAACACTCTAACACTACATTTTTAAGCATACCCCATACCTCTTCGACCCCATTGCCTATGCTCTCATTAGCCCATCTATCCTCCAATAGCTGTTTATATCTTACCCTAACTGTCTCCTCTTTTAGTTTATAAACCTTCACCTCTCTCTTCCCTGATGCTTCTATTCTCCTTGTATCCCATCTACCATTTACTCTCCGTGTAGCTACAACTAGAAAGTGATCTGATATATCTGTGGCCCCTCTATAAACATGTACATCCTGAAGTCTACTCAACAGTCTTTTATCTACCAATACATAATCCAACAAACTACTGTCATTTCGCCCTACATCATATCTTGTATACTTATTTATCCTCTTTTTCTTAAAATATGTATTACCTATAACTAAACCCCTTTCTATACAAAGTTCAATCAAAGGGCTCCCATTATCATTTACATCTGGCACCCCAAACTTACCTACCACACCCTCTCTAAAAGTTTCTCCTACTTTAGCATTCAGGTCCCCTACCACAATTACTCTCTCACTTGGTTCAAAGGCTCCTATACATTCACTTAACATCTCCCAAAATCTCTCTCTCTCCTCTGCATTCCTCTCTTCTCCAGGTGCATACACGCTTATTATGACCCACTTCTCGCATCCAACCTTTACTTTAATCCACATAATTCTTGAATTTACACATTCATATTCTCTTTTCTCCTTCCATAACTGATCATTTAACATTACTGCTACCCCTTTGCTCTAACTCTCTCAGATACTCCAGATTTAATCCCATTTATTTCCCCCCACTGAAACTCTCCTACCCCCTTCAGCTTTGTTTCGCTTAGGGCCAGGACAACCAACTTCTTTTCATTCATAACATCAGCAATCATCTGTTTCTTGTCATCTGCACTACATCCACGCACATTTAAGCATCCCAGTTTTATAAAGTTTTTCTTCTTCTCTTTTTTAGTAAATGTCTACAGGAGAAGGGGTTACTAGCCCATTGCTCCCGGCATTTTAGTCGCCTCATACGACACGCATGGCTTACGGAGGAAAGAGTCTTTTCCACTTCCCCATGGACAATAGAAGAAATAAAGAAGAACAAGAGCTATTTAGAAGAAGGAGAAAAACCTAGATGTATGTATATATATATGCATGTGCGTGTCTGTGAAGTGTGACCAAAGTGTAAGTAGGAGTAGCAAGATATCCCTGTTATCTAGCGTGTTTATGAGACAGAAAAAGAAGCCAGAAATCCTACCATCATGCAAAACAGTTATAGGTTTCTGTTTCACAGTCATCTGGCAGGACGGTAGTACTTCCCTGGGTGGTTGCTGTCTACCAACCTATTATTATTATTATTATTATTAAAGATTCGCCGGTATTCTCCCGGCCCGGGCCTTTTCCAAGTGGTGGCCCGGCCTTGGCTCCCTCTTTAGGGAGTGTCTGAGACCTAAGTCTGACATGGGAGGAGGCACAAGTGCCTCCTCATCTTTTGGACCAACTGTCCCCAGGCCTAGCCACAAGCTAGGCCTCTCTGGTCTGCCATCCCCGCCCCAAGGGGGCAAATGGGAATGACAGTCTTATGAGCTAAAGGCTCGGACTCAGGCACCTACCCTACCCTAGAAAGGCTGGGCATGGTGTCGATGACCAACCTACTACCTACACGACATATATATATATATACATATATATATATGTATATATATATATATATATATATATATATATATATATATATATATATATATATATATATATATATATATATATATATATATATTGCAATTAATACAGCACGTAAACAATGCATTCTTACCAAGTTTGATATTCTCTCTAGGAACTTCCCATTCTATATCATATGGCAGCAACTCGGCTTGTTCATCAGCTGTGCAGTTCGGGTTCAGTTGGCAAATGTTGCCTTTTTTAAATAAACACAACTCGTTGTTATAAAAATTTTTTCGGAATTTCATTTCCTTTTTTACTTTCTTGGCCAAGAAAAAGATGACCAACAAAAGGATGACAAAGGCAATAGTGGCAATGGTGGCAGTAGAGGCAATGGTGGCAGTGGAGGCAAGCACCATTTGTATATTGTTGCCATTTCGTCCAGTTTCTGTTGAACAAAAAAATCGAAGTTTCCAAATTAGATAATTATATGGTAAAACTACACTAAAAAATCATAAATATATATAAATTATTCGTTTTAAAATATTAAAGGCATGGGGTAAGGAGGGAAGGATCCTTCCCATTTTGCACAAATTCTGAGAAATATGTTTCCTGTGTTGCAGGAGTGATACACAACAGTAAACTGAAACTTCAGAAGTTTCAAACTTACTGCCGAAGAAGATAACTTTGGTTCAAATTGTTTGTACACAGAAAGAAAATTTGAAGAACCCCTAATAATGTCAAGAAATGAATAAATGAGAAACTATTAGTCATCTATATTCCGAAACATCTTGTCTAAGCTGTAGCCTTCTTCAGTCGAATACAGAGGAGGCAACGGAAACAGTGAAGTAAAGACGACGTAATCAGTCCATCACCTTCGTAAAAGTAGTTTTAAGGTGGTCAGTCCCTCAGTCTAAAGAAAATTTCTGCTCCACTGTCTGGAACATTGTTCCAGACTATGGAACATACTATGGACTGATGACCTCAAAACTACTTTCTCTAGGATCACAGACTAATTATATGGTCTCTAAATCTGCTTCCGCTGCTTCCTCTCCATTAGGAAGAAGTCTGTTGTGTAGGTGAAACATTTCTGAATTAAGATACATAACTGTTGTACATGTGTCTTACTTATCTACTTGTTGCTGTTATATACCATTGTTATATTCATAGCTTCTGGGATTATAGCCTTAATACACCAAATGCATTTAATGCACTAAATACACTTAATACATTAAATACACTTAATACACTAAATACACTTAATACACTAAATACACTTAATACACTAAAGTGGTAATACACTCTCACACACAACACACCGTATATTACAGTGGTAATACACTCTCACACACAACACACCGTATATTACAGTGGTAATACACTCTCACACACAACACACCGTATATTACAGTGGTAATACACTCTCACACACAACACACCGTATATTACAGTGGTAATACACTCTCACACACAACACACCGTATATAACAGTGGTAATACACTCTCACACACAACACACCGTATATTACAGTGGTAATACACTCTCACACACAACACACCGTATATTACAGTGGTAATACACTCTCACACACAACACACCGTATATTACAGTGGTAATACACTCTCACACACAACACACCGTATATTACAGTGGTAATACACTCTCACACACAACACACCGTATATTACAGTGGTAATACACTCTCACACACAACACACCGTATATTACAGTGGTAATACACTCTCACACACAACACACCGTATATTACAGTGGTAATACACTCTCACACACAACACACCGTATATTACAGTGGTAATACACTCTCACACACAACACACCGTATATTACAGTGGTAATACACTCTCACACACAACACACCGTATATTACAGTGGTAATACACTCTCACACACAACACACCGTATATTACAGTGGTAATACACTCTCACACACAACACACCGTATATTACAGTGGTAATACACTCTCACACACAACACACCGTATATTACAGTGGTAATACACTCTCACACACAACACACCGTATATTACAGTGGTAATACACTCTCACACACAACACACCGTATATTACAGTGGTAATACACTCTCACACACAACACACCGTATATTACAGTGGTAATACACTCTCACACACAACACACCGTATATTACAGTGGTAATACACTCTCACACACAACACACCGTATATTACAGTGGTAATACACTCTCACACACAACACACCGTATATTACAGTGGTAATACACTCTCACACACAACACACCGTATATTACAGTGGTAATACACTCTCACACACAACACACCGTATATTACAGTGATAATACACTCTCACACACAACACACCGTATATTACAGTGGTAATACACTCTCACACACAACACACCGTATATTACAGTGATAATACACTCTCACACACAACACACCGTATATTACAGTGGTAATACACTCTCACACACAACACACCGTATATTACAGTGGTAATACACTCTCACACACAACACACCGTATATTACAGTGGTAATACACTCTCACACACAACACACCGTATATTACAGTGATAATACACTCTCACACACAACACACCGTATATTACAGTGGTAATACACTCTCACACACAACACACCGTATATTACAGTGGTAATACACTCTCACACACAACACACCGTATATTACAGTGGTAATACACTCTCACACACAACACACCGTATATTACAGTGATAATACACTCTCACACACAACACACCGTATATTACAGTGGTAATACACTCTCACACACAACACACCGTATATTACAGTGGTAATACACTCTCACACACAACACACCGTATATTACAGTGGTAATACACTCTCACACACAACACACCGTATATTACAGTGGTAATACACACTCACACACAACACACCGTATATTACAGTGGTAATACACTCTCACACACAACACACCGTATATTACAGTGGTAATACACTCTCACACACAACACACCGTATATTACAGTGGTAATACACTCTCACACACAACACACCGTATATTACAGTGATAATACACTCTCACACACAACACACCGTATATTACAGTGGTAATACACACTCACACACAACACACCGTATATTACAGTGGTAATACACTCTCACACACAACACACCGTATATTACAGTGGTAATACACACTCACACACAACACACCGTATATTACAGTGGTAATACACTCTCACACACAACACACCGTATATTACAGTGGTAATACACTCTCACACACAACACACCGTATATTACAGTGGTAATACACTCTCACACACAACACACCGTATATTACAGTGGTAATACACTCTCACACACAACACACCGTATATTACAGTGGTAATACACTCTCACACACAACACACCGTATATTACAGTGGTAATACACTCTCACACACAACACACCGTATATTACAGTGGTAATACACTCTCACACACAACACACCGTATATTACAGTGGTAATACACTCTCACACACAACACACCGTATATTACAGTGGTAATACACTCTCACACACAACACACCGTATATTACAGTGGTAATACACTCTCACACACAACACACCGTATATTACAGTGGTAATACACTCTCACACACAACACACCGTATATTACAGTGGTAATACACTCTCACACACAACACACCGTATATTACAGTGGTAATACACTCTCACACACAACACACCGTATATTACAGTGGTAATACACTCTCACACACAACACACCTTATATAACAGTGGTAATACACTCTACACGTATATTACTACACTCTCACACACAACACACCGTATATTACAGTGGTAATACACTCTCACACACAACACACCGTATATTACAGTGGTAATACACTCTCACACACAACACACCGTATATTACAGTGGTAATACACTCTCACACACAACACACCGTATATTACAGTGATAATACACTCTCACACACAACACACCGTATATTACAGTGGTAATACACTCTCACACACAACACACCGTATATTACAGTGATAATACACTCTCACACACAACACACCGTATATTACACTCTCACACACAACACACTGTATATTACAGTGGTAATACACTCTCACACACAACACACCGTATATTACAGTGTTAATAAACTCTCACACACAACACACCGTATATTACAGTGGTAATACACTCTCACACACAACACACTGTATATTACAGTGGTAATACACTCTCACACACAACACACTGTATATTACAGTGGTAATACACTCTCACACACAACACACCGTATATTACAGTGGTAATACACTCTCACACACAACACACCGTATATTACAGTGGTAATACACTCTCACACACAACACACCGTATATTACAGTGGTAATACACTCTCACACACAACACACCGTATATTACAGTGGTAATACACTCTCACACACAACACACCGTATATTACAGTGGTAATACACTCTCACACACAACACACCGTATATTACAGTGGTAATACACTCTCACACACAACACACCGTATATTACAGTGGTAATACACTCTCACACACAACACACCGTATATTACAGTGGTAATACACTCTCACACACAACACACCGTATATTACAGTGGTAATACACTCTCACACACAACACACCGTATATTACAGTGGTAATACACTCTCACACACAACACACCGTATATTACAGTGGTAATACACTCTCACACACAACACACCGTATATTACAGTGGTAATACACTCTCACACACAACACACCGTATATTACAGTGGTAATACACTCTCACACACAACACACCGTATATTACAGTGGTAATACACTCTCACACACAACACACCGTATATTACAGTGGTAATACACTCTCACACACAACACACCGTATATTACAGTGGTAATACACTCTCACACACAACACACCGTATATTACAGTGATAATACACTCTCACACACAACACACCGTATATTACAGTGGTAATACACTCTCACACACAACACACCGTATATTACAGTGGTAATACACTCTCACACACAACACACCGTATATTACAGTGGTAATACACTCTCACACACAACACACCGTATATTACAGTGGTAATACACTCTCACACACAACACACCGTATATTACAGTGGTAATACACTCTCACACACAACACACCGTATATTACAGTGGTAATACACTCTCACACACAACACACCGTATATTACAGTGGTAATACACTCTCACACACAACACACCGTATATTACAGTGGTAATACACTCTCACACACAACACACCGTATATTACAGTGGTAATACACTCTCACACACAACACACCGTATATTACAGTGGTAATACACTCTCACACACAACACACCGTATATTACAGTGGTAATACACTCTCACACACAACACACCGTATATTACAGTGGTAATACACTCTCACACACAACACACCGTATATTACAGTGGTAATACACTCTCACACACAACACACCGTATATTACAGTGGTAATACACTCTCACACACAACACACCGTATATTACAGTGGTAATACACTCTCACACACAACACACCGTATATTACAGTGGTAATACACTCTCACACACAACACACCGTATATTACAGTGGTAATACACTCTCACACACAACACACCGTATATTACAGTGGTAATACACTCTCACACACAACACACCGTATATTACAGTGGTAATACACTCTCACACACAACACACCGTATATTACAGTGGTAATACACTCTCACACACAACACACCGTATATTACAGTGGTAATACACTCTCACACACAACACACCGTATATTACAGTGGTAATACACTCTCACACACAACACACCGTATATTACAGTGGTAATACACTCTCACACACAACACACCGTATATTACAGTGGTAATACACTCTCACACACAACACACCGTATATTACAGTGGTAATACACTCTCACACACAACACACCGTATATTACAGTGGTAATACACTCTCACACACAACACACCGTATATTACAGTGGTAATACACTCTCACACACAACACACCGTATATTACAGTGGTAATACACTCTCACACACAACACACCGTATATTACAGTGGTAATACACTCTCACACACAACACACCGTATATTACAGTGGTAATACACTCTCACACACAACACACCGTATATTACAGTGGTAATACACTCTCACACACAACACACCGTATATTACAGTGGTAATACACTCTCACACACAACACACCGTATATTACAGTGGTAATACACTCTCACACACAACACACCGTATATTACAGTGGTAATACACTCTCACACACAACACACCGTATATTACAGTGGTAATACACTCTCACACACAACACACCGTATATTACAGTGGTAATACACTCTCACACACAACACACCGTATATTACAGTGGTAATACACTCTCTCACACACAACACACCGTATATTACAGTGGTAATACACTCTCACACACAACACACCGTATATTACAGTGGTAATACACTCTCACACACAACACACGTATATTACGTAATACACTCTCACACACAACACACCGTATATTACAGTGGTAATACACTCTCACACACAACACACCGTATATTACAGTGGTAATACACTCTCACACACAACACACCGTATATTACAGTGGTAATACACTCTCACACACAACACACCGTATATTACAGTGGTAATACACTCTCACACACAACACACCGTATATTACAGTGGTAATACACTCTCACACACAACACACCGTATATTACAGTGGTAATACACTCTCACACACAACACACCGTATATTACAGTGGTAATACACTCTCACACACAACACACCGTATATTACAGTGGTAATACACTCTCACACACAACACACCGTATATTACAGTGGTAATACACTCTCACACACAACACACCGTATATTACAGTGGTAATACACTCTCACACACAACACACCGTATATTACAGTGGTAATACACTCTCACACACAACACACCGTATATTACAGTGGTAATACACTCTCACACACAACACACCGTATATTACAGTGGTAATACACTCTCACACACAACACACCGTATATTACAGTGGTAATACACTCTCACACACAACACACCGTATATTACAGTGGTAATACACTCTCACACACAACACACCGTATATTACAGTGGTAATACACTCTCACACACAACACACCGTATATTACAGTGGTAATACACTCTCACACACAACACACCGTATATTACAGTGATAATACACTCTCACACACAACACACCGTATATTACAGTGGTAATAATACACGTATATTACTCACACACAACACACCGTATATTACAGTGGTAATACACTCTCACACACAACACACCGTATATTACAGTGGTAATACACTCTCACACACAACACACCGTATATTACAGTGGTAATACACTCTCACACACAACACACCGTATATTACAGTGGTAATACACTCTCACACACAACACACCGTATATTACAGTGGTAATACACTCTCACACACAACACACCGTATATTACAGTGGTAATACACTCTCACACACAACACACCGTATATTACAGTGGTAATACACTCTCACACACAACACACCGTATATTACAGTGGTAATACACTCTCACACACAACACACCGTATATTACAGTGGTAATACACTCTCACACACAACACACCGTATATTACAGTGGTAATACACTCTCACACACAACACACCGTATATTACAGTGGTAATACACTCTCACACACAACACACCGTATATTACAGTGGTAATACACTCTCACACACAACACACCGTATATTACAGTGGTAATACACTCTCACACACAACACACCGTATATTACAGTGGTAATACACTCTCACACACAACACACCGTATATTACAGTGGTAATACACTCTCACACACAACACACCGTATATTACAGTGATAATACACTCTCACACACAACACACCGTATATTACAGTGGTAATACACTCTCACACACAACACACCGTATATTACAGTGGTAATACACTCTCACACACAACACACCGTATATTACAGTGATAATACACTCTCACACACAACACACCGTATATTACAGTGGTAATACACTCTCACACACAACACACCGTATATTACAGTGGTAATACACTCTCACACACAACACACCGTATATTACAGTGGTAATACACTCTCACACACAACACACCGTATATTACAGTGGTAATACACTCTCACACACAACACACCGTATATTACAGTGGTAATACACTCTCACACACAACACACCGTATATTACAGTGGTAATACACTCTCACACACAACACACCGTATATTACAGTGGTAATACACTCTCACACACAACACACCGTATATTACAGTGGTAATACACTCTCACACACAACACACCGTATATTACAGTGGTAATACACTCTCACACACAACACACCGTATATTACAGTGGTAATACACTCTCACACACAACACACCGTATATTACAGTGGTAATACACTCTCACACACAACACACCGTATATTACAGTGGTAATACACTCTCACACACAACACACCGTATATTACAGTGGTAATACACTCTCACACACAACACACCGTATATTACAGTGGTAATACACTCTCACACACAACACACCGTATATTACAGTGGTAATACACTCTCACACACAACACACCGTATATTACAGTGGTAATACACTCTCACACACAACACACCGTATATTACAGTGGTAATACACTCTCACACACAACACACCGTATATTACAGTGGTAATACACTCTCACACACAACACACCGTATATTACAGTGGTAATACACTCTCACACACAACACACCGTATATTACAGTGGTAATACACTCTCACACACAACACACCGTATATTACAGTGGTAATACACTCTCACACACAACACACCGTATATTACAGTGGTAATACACTCTCACACACAACACACCGTATATTACAGTGGTAATACACTCTCACACACAACACACCGTATATTACAGTGGTAATACACTCTCACACACAACACACCGTATATTACAGTGGTAATACACTCTCACACACAACACACCGTATATTACAGTGGTAATACACTCTCACACACAACACACCGTATATTACAGTGGTAATACACTCTCACACACAACA
Organism: Cherax quadricarinatus; assembly: GCF_038502225.1. NCBI lineage: Eukaryota > Metazoa > Arthropoda > Malacostraca > Decapoda > Parastacidae > Cherax > Cherax quadricarinatus. Next base: position 115,889 of record NW_027195481.1, read on the forward strand.
CACCGTATATTACAGTGGTAATACACTCTCACACACAACACACCGTATATTACAGTGGTAATACACTCTCACACACAACACACCGTATATTACAGTGGTAATACACTCTCACACACAACACACCGTATATTACAGTGGTAATACACTCTCACACACAACACACCGTATATTACAGTGGTAATACACTCTCACACACAACACACCGTATATTACAGTGGTAATACACTCTCACACACAACACACCGTATATTACAGTGGTAATACACTCTCACACACAACACACCGTATATTACAGTGGTAATACACTCTCACACACAACACACCGTATATTACAGTGGTAATACACTCTCACACACAACACACCGTATATTACAGTGGTAATACACTCTCACACACAACACACCGTATATTACAGTGGTAATACACTCTCACACACAACACACCGTATATTACAGTGGTAATACACTCTCACACACAACACACCGTATATTACAGTGGTAATACACTCTCACACACAACACACCGTATATTACAGTGGTAATACACTCTCACACACAACACACCGTATATTACAGTGGTAATACACTCTCACACACAACACACCGTATATTACAGTGGTAATACACTCTCACACACAACACACCGTATATTACAGTGGTAATACACTCTCACACACAACACACCGTATATTACAGTGATAATACACTCTCACACACAACACACCGTATATTACAGTGGTAATACACTCTCACACACAACACACCGTATATTACAGTGGTAATACACTCTCACACACAACACACCGTATATTACAGTGGTAATACACTCTCACACACAACACACCGTATATTACAGTGGTAATACACTCTCACACACAACACACCGTATATTACAGTGGTAATACACTCTCACACACAACACACCGTATATTACAGTGGTAATACACTCTCACACACAACACACCGTATATTACAGTGGTAATACACTCTCACACACAACACACCGTATATTACAGTGGTAATACACTCTCACACACAACACACCGTATATTACAGTGGTAATACACTCTCACACACAACACACCGTATATTACAGTGGTAATACACTCTCACACACAACACACCGTATATTACAGTGGTAATACACTCTCACACACAACACACCGTATATTACAGTGGTAATACACTCTCACACACAACACACCGTATATTACAGTGATAATACACTCTCACACACAACACACCGTATATTACAGTGGTAATACACTCTCACACACAACACACCGTATATTACAGTGGTAATACACTCTCACACACAACACACCGTATATTACAGTGGTAATACACTCTCACACACAACACACCGTATATTACAGTGGTAATACACTCTCACACACAACACACCACACTCACACACAACACACCGTATATTACAGTGGTAATACACTCTCACACACAACACACCGTATATTACAGTGGTAATACACTCTCACACACAACACACCGTATATTACAGTGGTAATACACTCTCACACACAACACACCGTATATTACAGTGGTAATACACTCTCACACACAACACACCGTATATTACAGTGGTAATACACTCTCACACACAACACACCGTATATTACAGTGATAATACACTCTCACACACAACACACCGTATATTACAGTGGTAATACACTCTCACACACAACACACCGTATATTACAGTGGTAATACACTCTCACACACAACACACCGTATATTACAGTGGTAATACACACTCACACACAACACACCGTATATTACAGTGGTAATACACTCTCACACACAACACACCGTATATTACAGTGGTAATACACTCTCACACACAACACACCGTATATTACAGTGGTAATACACTCTCACACACAACACACCGTATATTACAGTGGTAATACACTCTCACACACAACACACCGTATATTACAGTGGTAATACACTCTCACACACAACACACCGTATATTACAGTGGTAATACACTCTCACACACAACACACCGTATATTACAGTGGTAATACACTCTCACACACAACACTATACATTACAGTGATATTGTTTTATTTGTTAAAGAACATCTCTAACAAGGTTACATATTACCAAACATCAAACACTGAAAATTATGAAGATTGTGCAATAAAACAGAGAAAAAACAAACAAACACGCACAATACCACACACAAGCACACACGTTACACTACATGAGACTACATCAGGCACATACTAGGTGAGGTTTCTGCCTGTCAAACACGTATGCAAGACTAATTCTAAGATCTCAGGTGCTTAACAGAGCACCACGATACTCAAAACATTAATTTTGGCGATTATCACGAGATCTTAACATACATAGGTATTTAGTATTCAAAGAAGGAAACGGGATAATACTAAAAGTCACTATAAAAACATCCAATATAACAAAACAAAACTACGATGTGATATTTTACATCTCAGCAAAACAAAGAAAAATAATGCAAGTAGTTACATGTAATATAATATTACTGAAAAGCACACTGTAACACAGCATAAAATATAACATAAAATAAAAACCAATTGCTTATGCTAGGAAACACTTTTTACCACTTACAATTGAATCAAAAACAGTAAAGACACCTATAACATATTTGAGTCTCATTGAAAATTTTCATCATAAAGTCCTTGAAATGATTTATACATGATAAAAAATATGCAATCGTAGTGCTACACCTTTCTAAATGATAACTGTGTAGTTGCTGAAACCCTCGGGGTAATAACCCTATTGCCTCTAGATATCAAAACTCAATTATACATCCATATAAACAGCTCTCCATGCTCACACCCAAGTCTAGGAAAATAGCCCGTCGTATCCCCTTACCCATTTTGCAAATCCCATAAATCCCTTAATGTGAAATTTCGATAACCCTCACTAAAATCTCTCTCCCATCTCCCTCCATACACCCCTTTATTTCTACACTGTGTCCTATAAAAAGTTGCTGCCAATGCATTAATTCTTGCACGCACGTCCGCCTCCCTCATAGCCCACATCATGTATATATAATCCGTAATCATATACCCAATCGCATTCTCAACCCTTTTATTCACCCCAGTTATATCTAAACTTAAAACCCTCAAAACCTGCAAACCCCCTCCCCCCACTAACCTTAAAACCTTACCCATCCAAACCCTTATAAGTTCAATACAATCGCAAAAATATACCGTATGATAAATAGTCGCCAATCCTCCACAATCCTTGCATTCCCCATCCTCTCGTATTCTCTTATAGAATAAAACCATTCCTGACGGCAAGATTCCATGTAAAAATCTATACATAACTTCTCTGACTTTAAGTTTTAAACGCAATTTATTTAAACGCCCCCAAATATTATGCCAATCATACATCGGATAAACTCCTTCTACCGCCGCTACCAGAGCCTTACCATCTGCCCTATCAAGATTTCTCAATTTAATTTGTGAGTGATCCCTCACGTTTATGAAGACCCGTAACATTGCCTCACCTATCATGAACTCCCGACCCCCCCACCACCGTCGCATATCCTGATGTATCCTATGAAGACCGTCTTCTTTCGCCCCCCCTCCCGCTTATAACTATGTTTTAAATACATACTTATTATCCTCTTTTCGACATCTATAAGACCCAGCCCTCCACGGCCAACGGGGAGTGTGACAACCGCTCTACTTAACCATTTGCTCCCTGTTCCCCAAATGAATCTAAAAACACTTTTTTGTAACCTTTTTAATTCACAACGAAGTATCAGAAATATTACCGTAACATGCCATAGTTTACTATATAATAGCACATTCGTTGTTATCACCCTTTGTTGCAAACTTAAATTAGCAGCTCTTAACCCACTAAGACGCTTCAGAACACTATAAACGATACGCACGGAATTTATTTGTTGTGCTGACTTGATATCATTTACATAAACGATCCCACATATCTTTATTTGGTCCACCCTTTCCCACCTCTCAGCTACCATTCCTTCCTCACGCGACCCTTTTCCAAAATTCATATACTTTGTTTTCCCCATGTTGATCGTCATGCCAGTAGCCTTTTCAAAAACTTTCACTAACTTATCTACCCGAATCAAATCCACGTTTTCTCTCACCAAAATCGTCGTGTCGTCGACATATCCAACAATGCCCGCTCCCCCACCCCTTACATTACCCATCCCATTTGCTTCCAATAAAACCCTTATCCCTCTATAAAAGGGATCTTGAAAACAAGCAAAAAAAAATTGTGAAAGGGGACAACCTTGACGCAAACCCCTTCCCATCTGAATCCGTTCTCCCAACCTCCCATTCACCTGCACATGCAAAGATGCCTCTTGATACATTAATTTGGCCCATGATATAATTTCCACCCCAAACCCCTGCCATCTCATTATCTTCCATAACGTCTCCCGTTCCACACTATCATATACCGCCTCCCAATCTATAGCCAATACCCCCCCCCTCCCAATCTTACTCTTTCTTCAATAAAACTTCTAATCATACCGTGACCTTCATACATAGACCTGCCTGGCACCCCATATTGTCCCTTGTCAATCACTTTACCCAGGACTTTTTTTATTCTGTTGGCCAAGATCCTTCCAAAAATTTTATAGTCCCCACATAATAACGAGATTGCACGATAATCTTTAACCGTTAATGGCTCGCCTTTAGGAACTAGGACGACCACAGCCAACCTTTGTTGTTCCCCTAAAACCCCATCCCGCTTCATGATATTGAATAAACGTACCAAAAACCCCTTTAAAACGTTCCAATTTTGAAGATAAAAGTCGCTAGGCAACCCATCTATTCCTGGCGCCTTACCCAATTGCGCCCCAGATAAAGCCTCCCAAGTCTCACACTCCGTTATCGGCCCTCCCAACATCAAACGATCATGCTCCTCCAGCTCACAACGCACAAACCTACCGATTGACTGCAATGCAATTTCACTTATTCCAACACTTTGCGTTTTCAATTTAACCCAAGCATCAATATACCCACTCATACCCTCCGTCGTCGTCAACACCTGATTCACTCTATACCCCTGCATACCTACCTGGACATTCAACCCCATTAACTCCATTGCTTTGCGACGTCTGTGTTGATTCCTCAACACACACGCCGACGGCCGATCTCCCCACAAAACCTCTTCGATTCCACCCTTAAGCCTTTCCCCATCAAACCTTTCGTTTTGTAAATTTCGTAGTTGCTCCTTAATTCGTTCAATTTCTGTAACAGGATAATTAGCATTCGCTTGTACATAGCAGTCGCGCAACTGCCCCTCTAAATATCGTTGGAAACCATACTGTAACTGATTATATCTCACTCCCTGACTAATATAAAATTCCTTAATTCGCTTTTTGGCTATCGTTTCCCACCAATTAACCAAAGCCACATCTCCAGGTGCTTCAACCACAAGGCGTTCCCACATATGCCCAAAAGACAAACGACTTTCCTCTCTCTCCAATAACTTTACATTTAATTTCCAAAATGACGGACCCCTTCTAAGCACACCCTCAATATCTACATCCATTACAACTCCTCTATGATCCGAAAAAAAACACATTTATCACACTCACTCTCCGCACTGTAACCGCACTAGACACGTACATTCTATCCAATCTCGCCGCATAATCTCGTCTAATGAAAGTATGCTCCACATTGCCACCCCCCCCCACACACATCCATTAAACCCACACTCGTCAATAAATCTCCCAGGAACCCCAAGCAACAACCCACTCCTCGAGGCTCCACATCTTTTCGTCGTATTACACAATTCCAGTCTCCCCCTATTATCGCTACATTTGGTAAACTACGTAGATGATATACTAATACATCTTGTACAAAATGAGTTTTAAGTCGTACATCTCCCTCGGCCGGCCCATATACACCTACAAAACTTATATGTACTCTACCCCATAAACCATCCACCCTAATCACTCTCCCCTCCCCCCTTTCACTATGGCGTACTACAAACGGGCTAGTTTCCTTTACCAGAATGGCGACGCCTCCTTTTAACCTCGTCGCATATTCCATATACACATCGTAACCATCTATTTCTAACTCATATCCAATTCTGTAATTGTGTTCTTGGATAAATACCACATCCACATCTAGACGCACCAAAAATTCATTAAACCACTTTCGCTTCCGCTCAGATCTCAAACCGTTAATATTTATTGTCAAAACCTTAAAGTCAATTAATGAGATTTTCCTTTGATTCTAGGTATAGACTTTTCACTTATACATTTTACACCTCTATCCCTCTCCCCTTTTTTGGGAATCACCTTGATAAACTCTTGTTTCGTGGATTCACTGTTCCCTTTCCTCTGTACATCCGCCCAAGACTTTTTCCCTGGCCTATGGGCAGGAGTAAGCACGTCGTCTGAGTCTGGTGGGGTCGCAGTTCGCTTTCGCGTCCTACCCTCCACCTGCATTGGGATTTCTTTAGTACTATCATGATGCACCTCCACTTCTGCTATATTCACCATCATACCATGCGACACCCCAGACTCAATGCTTTCATCCGTCGCCTCACCATGATGTTCAACCGATCCCAAATTTGCACCTGGATCCTCCAAACGGTTGACGATCGACTCGTTTAACAATACATCCAGTGCCTTCACTAAAGACGCCGCTACATCCTCCTCCCCCATAGTGGGCAGAGTCTCTTCAAATACTTTATTTATGTCCAGTGATGGTGATTCTTCTCGCTGTTTTGCATCCTCCAAAGCATTCTCCTGCGCTTTTTCTACCTCTTCACTCCAAGATGTCCGTTGTCGAGACGGGTGAGCATAAGACTGTTCTCGTCCCTCAACTTCCTCGACCTCTTCCGGTTGTTGCTGTTGCGATATTTGGAGATTCCCACGACGCTTACCACACTGTGCCGCTATGTGGTCATACGATCCACACAGCCGACACGTACGACGTTGCCCCGCATATGTTACATATACTTGAGTTCGAAATGCTTGCAACATAATATAGGACGGTATGGGATGGCGTAAGGTCATTTTGACTGAATATGTTCCCTCCAAACTTCCAGCATAAGGTCCAGCGGCCCACCGACCTGCAGAGGCCATATGAACCGTACCATAATTACGTAGTTCATCTTTTATAACAAATTCATTCGCCTCAAAAGGCACATTCCTTATTTTAACCCATGTGTAGTGTCGTGTTACATCATGTAGACGTACTGACACAGCTGAATTGACGGATATAATGGTCTCTTGATACTTATCCACCACCGCTTCATAAACATTTGCTGACGTCATTTTAACGAAGATCCGTGTCGTCCCATTAAGTGCTACACCACATATCTCTTCATTTGCGATACCGTAGGTATCACGGATAATCGCCGGTAGTAACAAGTCCATCGTGGCTCTGGTGACAGCCCCACGGGTCACCTCAACGCAGTGTTGATGCGCCTGTAGCTCTGCAGCGCCATGTTGGTAAATGAGCAGCGCACGTCCTCACTTCTCAATGGTTGTGACGACTTGCAGAATTATAATGATAATATTGTAATACATACACGTAACATCATTGTATCTGTCTACATTACAACAAAGACCGTTATGCAAGGATAGTTTATTTTTTCTTTTCTTATTTTTTTTTTTTTTGGTAACTTGTGCTCGAATTGGTTACTTTAGTGCAAGAATTCTTTAGAGTTCATGTGAGGGGAAAAATTCGTTACATAAGAGAGGAAACATGAATGAGTGGTGGTGCTGTAATTGGTTGAATGCTTGTTAGCCATTGGGCACACAGTATTACCTCTACACCCTTCCCTCATATTCCACCCAGTGGGAGTTAACATAAGAACATTAGAACATAAGAAAGAAGGAACACTGCAACAGGCCTACTTACCCATGCGGAGCAGGTCCATGTCCCCCACCAGATTAGACCAATGACCCCCCCCCCCTTCCCGGATTAGCCCAATGACCCTCCCAGTCTGATCATCTCCACTCAAGGATGGAGCACTGTACCAGACCCAGCAGCACAAGCTAGTCAGGTCCAACTCACACCCACCCACACCCACTCATGTATTTATCTAACCTATTTTTAAAACAACACAACGTTTTAGCCTGACTAACGGTACTTTGGAGTTTACTTCACTCATCCACAACTCTATTACCAAACCAGTGCTTTCCTATATCCTTTCTGAATCTGAATTTTTCCAACTTGAAACCATTGATGCGAGTCCTGTCTTGGCAGGAAATTTTCAGCACACTATTTACATCTCCTTTATTTATTCCTGTTTTCCATTTATACACCTCGATCATATCCCCCCTAATTCTACGCCTTTCGAGAGAGTGCAGATTCAGGGCCCTCAGTCTATCCTCATAGGGAAGATTTCTGATACATGGGATCATCCTCTGTACGTTTTCCAGAGCATTTATATCTATTCTGTAATACGGTAACAAGAACTGAGCAGCATAGTCTAAATGAGGCCTAACCAAGGATATATAGAGTTGAAGAACAACCTGAGGACTTCTATTATTTATACTTCTAGATATGAAGCCAAGAATTCTGTTAGCTTTATTGAAAACACTAATGCACTGTTGTCTTGGTTTTAAATTACTGCTAACCAGAACTCCTAAATTCTTTTCGCAATCAGTAGTATTAAGATCTATATCATTTAGTTTATATGTGGCATGGTTATTTACCTGTCCAACATTTAGAACTTTGCATTTGTCAATATTAAACTGCATCTGCCACTTCTCCGACCATTGCATCAGTCTATTCAAATCATCCTGGAGTGCTCTAGTGTCCTCATTAGAATGAATTGGACGGCCTATTTTGGTGTCATCAGCAATTTTGCTTATGTAGCTATTTATTCCCTCATCTATGTCGTTTATGTAAATTGTGAATAACAACGGGCCCAACACTGATCCCTGAGGAGCACCACTTGTGACGTGCCCCCATTCTGATTTCTCCCTATTTATGCAAACTCTCTCCTGTCTATTTGTCAGCCATGCCTCTACCCAGGAAAAAATTTCTCCTCCTATTCCGTGTGCCTTAAGTTTCCTCAATAGCCTCTGGTGTGGAACTCTATCGAAAGCCTTACTGAAGTCCATATACACAATATCATATTCATTACCATGATCTACCTCCTCAAACACCTTGGTGAAAAAAGTTAGCAAATTCGTAAGACAGGAACGCCCCTTTGTAAAACCGTGTTGAGATTCATTAATCAATCTGTGCCTGTCAAGATGGCTACGAATTGCTTCGGCAATTATTGATTCCATAAATTTTCCCACTATGGAGGTAAGGCTTATTGGTTTATAGTTCGAAGCCAAGGACCTGTTACCTGCCTTGTAAATAGGTATTACATTTGCCATTTTCCACCTATCAGGCACTATGCCAGTTTGTAGTGATATGTTAAAAAGATTAGCCAAAGGTATGCTAAGTTCCTCTTTACATTCCTTTAACACCCTTGCAAACAGTTCATCAGGGCCTGGGGATTTGTTAGGTTTTAGTTTCTCTATTTGTCTGAGGACTAGTTACCGCAATTGTACATAGTTTATTATCATCCTGTTCCACATAATCTATTATTTCAGGAATATCGCTAGTATTTTCCTTGGTGAAAACTGAGAGGAAGTAGGTATTTAGAATTTCACACATATCCTGGCTAGCTGATGTCACTTGGCTTTTGGCTCCCATCAGGTCTGTAATTATAGTTCCACTCTTTTTTTTTTATTATTGTATTATCTATGTTGGGTTTTAATTGATATAACCAGACCTGATTTGTCTTACGTATTTTGACGTATTTTTTCCTAGTTCTCTCTACTTCTTTTAAAGGCCTTCTGCCTACCTTGCAAATGACTATTGGTCTTGGCTTTTAACTCTGTTATTCTCTCTCTCTCTCTCTCTCTCCCTCAAATATTGTTGATCAGACTGGGTCTCGCGAGACAAGACGGGCAGCTTGATTGGGCAATAGATCAAAAACTCTAGGTTACCTCATCTTTAACTAAATATTGCAATGTGTCACTTCACCTTCGTTTATGATCCTCTGTGGTTTTCAACGCCCTTCAGTAAACCTCAGTCAATTACATCGCCAGCCTATAACACTTGTTAAATGACCACTGGCATCTGTATTGAGTCTTCGGCTAAGTATATACCAGTCACTTCCACCATTAACTCGTCTCATACAAGCTTCTCGTCCACACATCGTGAATCCTGAGAACTACTTGCCACATCCCTTGGCACATCCGAATTCCATCTTTCCGTGTATTTATTAACTTCACTTCACGAAATTTATGTATTTTATTTTTCATTATGTGCTTCAGTTACGATCATTCATGTTTGACTGTTTAACATTTTGTATTCCTGTATATTATCAATTAAATTATTTTCGTTAAAATTCATTCTATATATTTTCATTAAAACTTATAGTAATTTCAAATACCCTATGAGGGTCTGAAAGGGCCGTTATGCCTTTAGTTCCTATGGGTATTTTGGATAGAAAGTTATTTTAATATATAAAATTTATATATGCACATATGTTATACTGAATGCTTTTATTCAGTAAAAAAATTGTTCCACCCAGCCTAAAAAGACAGTAACCCACACATTTTCGTGCACATTCTGTGCTCCACAAAACACGCGTGATGGTTACATTAGGGAAGAGACACCCTATCTTATTAAAATTGTTAACCCTTCAAGGAAGGTTCCATAATGGTAGTGAGGGGGCTCTTGATCTAGCGAACTAGATCTGTGCTCCGGTTCCCTGAATTTTTTTTTATATTTTTATTTAAAACATAGAACAAATACAAGGATGTATAAGAGTGTAATAAAATTAAAAGACTATACTGGATATTAACAATAACTTCCATTACACAATCCCAGTACAGACAATAAACACTATAGATATTGACCAGTTACAACCAGATACATAACCCACAACATATCCTACACATCCCTCCTTTTACAATAATTATTATTGCCAGTGTCGCCACAGCTGACACTTCTTCCCCCCCCCCCTATAAATATTTACATTCACCGTTCTAAGAAACATACCATTAATTATCTTAATTTAGGGTCATACCCTGACCTCATTAAAAACTTAATGAGTATTTACCAACAGTTGGTGGTGTATGAATATCAATAACACAAAAACATAAAATTACAGACTAAAACGGATATAAACATTACATGCCTATACACCCCTACACCTACATAAGTATATAAGAATATACACTTACAATATATAATATCAATATTAATGTAACAACCATGAAATTCAAGTTCTTATAACAACATTGTATAACGTGAAGCTCACGCTTTAAAATACAAGAAAATACACCACATGCTACATTATCAGTAAAATACTAGGATATGTAAATATTTTAAAAGAATCCAAGACTATGACATGAATAAGATTATCCTAAAGTTTTATCTTGATTTTAGTAAGATAACAACACCATAACAAACTCCTTTTAACATGTAACACACCACATACAACATCTAACACACCACATACAACATCTAACACACCACATACAACATCTAACACACCACATACAACATCTAACACACCACATACAACATACCAAAACTTAACACACATTCCACCAGACTAGACTTTCTCCTTGCCTTCTAGCAAGTGTCTAACTAGTAATACATACAAATAAATATACATTGAATATTAATTTAGGGTACTAATCCTTATTCACACATGATTACATAATAGGTAATTACTTAAAAAAAAGATGCAGGAACACGTTACAAAAATTTAAAAAAACTCCAATGTTTCAAGGAACATAGTGAAAGGAAAACCCCCTCAAGTTAAAATTCACTTGCAAGAACAGTACAAGCGGCACATAATTCGCTACCAGTGAAAAAATTCATGTTACATATTTTATGTTATATATTTATAAATGTTATATTTAAACTTTCATTTATACCTTCCCCAACAAGGGAACTATACAAAATAGATCTTTCACAACATCACATCCAGTTTCACACGTGTACCTCCAGTTGCACCCATCCACCCATCACTTCACACCCAAGGAGGTCAGCCCATTGAATACCCCTGACTCTCTCCCCCCCTTTTACCAACACACTCACCCCGGCAGTTAAAACCCCGTTATAACGCCCTTAAATTCCCTATTGTTAGTCCTCTATAACCTTCGGAAAAAACCCTCACTCCACCTTTTCCCATATGTCTCTATAGCGACACAAAGTTCGATAAAACGTCCCCGCCAAACTCCTTCTCAGCACTTCCCCACCCTCCTTCCCCCTCATGCCCCACAAAACATATATGTAGTCCACGATTATGTATGCTAAACCCCTTGCCACACCCTCATCCACCCCACTCATATCAAGACTCAATGCTCGCAATACCGACACACCTTGACCCCCCACCCTAGCCACTACCCTAATCATCCATACCCTGATGCACTCCAAGCCTTCACAAAAATAGATAACATGATAAGCAGTCTCTCGGAGCATCGCTCCCGTTGGCAATATACCATGTAGGAAACGATACATAACCTCTCAGGCCCTAGGTCGTATCCTTAATTTACTAAATCTTTGCCATATTACATCCCATGCACACATGGGGTAGATCCCTTCAATCGGCACCACTACATGTCCCTCTAACAATTTACACAAAGTTCCCACCTTTACTTTTTCCGGTTCCCTGGCTAACACTAAGGCACGTAACACTTTTTCACATTCCTTCATTTCCGCTCTCTCATACCATTTCCGTAGGTGATCATGTACCTTATCTAGCAGCACTCCCCCCTCCATCCACCTGCATGCATCACTTCCCTCTTAATGAACACACATTTCACGCTCTTTCTCAAGTCCAACAAACCCAACTCTCCCTTACATACCAGCAATGTCGCTACCTCCCTTCGCAACCAGTCGCACCCTGAATCCCACAAGAATTTGAACACCATTCTAAGAATACTCGTGATCGCCATTCCTGTTAACGGCAACACTGCCGATACAAACCAGACTTTACTATATAGTAATATATTGATAACAATCGCTCGTTGCCTAAGGGTTAAATGGTGAGGTCGCAGCAGTCACAAACGTCGCTGCACCTGTTCCACCATCCTATTCGAATTATTGACCCTTGCAGAACTCAGATCAGCCTCATACATGACACCACAGATTTTTAGACTCCCAGTCTGACGCTGCACGACATCACATCCCCATTCAAATCTCCCTGCCCACTCTCCCAGCCCCATTATCATTGACTTCTCCAGATTTACCTTCTTCCCAGTAGCTCTCCCAAACATGTGTACAACTTCCAATAAAACTACTAACCGTGTCTCCTCACACACCAGAATAGTTGTATCGTCAATATAGCCCACCAAGACAGGCCAAGGCATCTGCACAGCATCTCCCCCCCCCATTCCTTAGACGGTCCTCCACCATCCTATAAAATGGATCCTGAAGACATGCAAACAAAAGTTGTGATATTGGACAACCCTGCCAAAGATCCCACTTCATGTTAACTCCCACCCCCACACACCCATTGATTTGCACCCTTACCTTCGCTCCTGAGTACAATGTATCCACCCACCCCACTATTTCTTTCCACCCTGTCATAAACCCCTTGCCAATCCAATGCCAACAACGCCCCTCTGCCCCCTTCCATGTCCTCCAATAACCCCTTTATGATCCCGTGGCCCTCAACCATTGACCTACCTGGCAACCCAAACTGAGACTCAAACACCACCCTCCCCACAACACATTTAAGCCTATTCCCAAGAATTTTTGTGAACAGCTTATAATCAACACAAAGCAACGAAATGGCTCAGTAATCCCGAAGGGTACTCTGCTTTTTACCCTTAGGGACCAACACCACTATCGCCGTTGCCTGCGATTCTCCCATCTAACCTCCGTCTTTCATGGCATGCATTAACCTTCCTAGGAAACCCCTTAGCATAAAATTTGCTTGGTAAACCATCTATCCTGGGTGCCTTTCCCTTCTTCATGTCCATAAGGGCTCTCCATATTTCCTCCTCCTCAATGATCCCACCTAGTGCCTCCCTATCACTACTCCCCAGTTTGCATGGCACATACTCACATACCTGCCCAAGAACCTCGCCATCCACGACACTACTTTTCCCGTACTCTTCAAACCATCTATCTGCATATGCACTCATCCCCGTTGTTTGCCATAATACCTGACCCTCTCAACTCCCCCCCCCCCCGAAGAAATTACTTGCAATCCCGGTATTGTAGTTGTTTGCTGTCGTACCTTCTGTCCTTGCAGCAGGCAAGCCGATGGCTTGTCGCCCCAGAGTACTTCGTCCAGCCCCGCTTGTACCCGTACTGCTGCAAAACGCTCTTCTTGGAAATCCTTTATCCTATCCTTCAACATCTGTATTTCCTCCATGTGGTACACCCCCGCCACCGCCCTCCCCCCTCCATATAACAATCCTGTAATCTAGCTTCTAAATAATTTGACAAACCATACCGCAATTGATTAATGCGTTTGCCCTCCCTCATATAAAAGTGACATATTCTTACCTTAGCCACAGTATCCCACCATCCAACCACATCCTCCTCAGTCCTTCCCTCTGCACAGAGCTGTTCCCAAAATACTGCAAAACCTTCCACTCCCTCCCCATCCTCCAAAAGCTTTATATTCAGTTTCCAATAGCTTCCCTGCCTACGAGCCAAAGCTTCCCACCCCACCTCCACTATTACCGCCCTATGATCGGAAGACACCATCTCAATAGTTTTAAAAGACTCATCCAAAATCCTCTGAGATAAATATATCCTGTCCAAATGAGCTGCGTATCCCCGCCTTATAAAAGTATGTTCCACCTCCCTTAGACCTCCCCAAAAGCATCACATAACTGAAGATGTCTAAACAGGCCCCCTAAGACTGAGGAAAAATGTCCCACCCCTGTGGGTTCCACGTCTGCCCTCTTAACTACGCAATTCCAATCCTCCCCACAATCGCCACAGACGGTAACATGAGTAGGAAGTACACAAGTTCCTCCCGCACAAAATCCGTCTTTATTTTCACGTCACTTTCTGCTGGGGCATACACACACACAAACGCCACTCTCTCTCCCATCCACCATCCTTCCACACATAATACTCTCCCCCTAGTCCCTCTTTCCTGTGCAATACAAACAGGCTCACCTCCCTGAACAACACACCCACTACTTTTAAATGCTCAGACGGCAACACATAAGCCTGGTACTGTGAAGGCTCACTCAGCCCTGTAACAACTTCAGTCAGTATTACTCAGGCTGGCTCATCCTCAGGAAAATTAATGTGTAGAAAAAGAATAAAAACTGACAAACATAAACACTTTATTATTTAGAAAATATAAAATATAAAACACTTAAATATGAAATGTTAATCCTACATTAAAGAAAATGAAAAATGAAAAATATAAATGATAACTGAATTCAACGCTAATATAAATGTATATAAAACGTGGGTGTCTGGTGTTGGTGACACTGCATGTTGAAATCGTAGTCGTTGCCGATGATGGGGAGGGGGGTCGCAGGTGTTGGTTACAACCCACTGGCTAGTTCTTCACAGTATAGCCTTGAGTATTCTATCCCAATGAGAGGAAAGCAGGTTCTTTACTGCTGCAATGATGAAGGGTTACATTCTGAAATTTCATACAGGTGCACAGGTAATTAAATCCAAACAGGGGAAGTCTCAGGAAGTTAATCCATCTCCATCCGTTCTCTCGTTGATTGACAGGTGACTCTCTCTGTCATCCAAGCTGAAAAAATAGACAGGTTACCCACTGCTTAAGAAATCACTCTCCATGATAAGTACAATACCTAAAAGAATCTCGCGAGACATTGTCTCATCTGAACTTTCGAGGGGCTTCTCTGACTCTACAGGAAGAGGATCTGAAACACTTATGTCCATCTTTGGTGCTGAAAGATCAACCTCAGAAGGAAGAAAGGCACCTTTTACGTTACCTATTAGTATGGAGCAAGAAGTGATGGGAGCTAGTACGGCTTCAGACCAACCTGTGAACCATTTAGACCTAATGTAACAATGGATGGTAGGGAAAGTGTCCATACGGCCCAAGTAGTCTGAAAGTATAGCAGAGGAATGAGCTTCTTTAAGATTAGGGAACAGCTTATCAGAAATGACTATACATGTGCATCCAGTGTCTTGTAAAATCGTAGATACATTAAGTCCATTAACTGTTCCTGAAGAGAAGGGTGCTTGGTCATTACAGTCTTTAAAGCATTTTCCAACTTTTTGGACCTTCTTAGAAGGACAATCTGGACGTTTATGTCCCTTAACACCACACAAATGGCAAACAGGAATAAAAGAAGTCATTTTACTTTCCGCTAGAGGATTTGATTTCTTAAGGTCTGATGAACCCTTGCCCTTAGGGTTCGATCCCTTTAGGTCTTTATAGGAATTGTGAGCCTAAGCATACAGGTCAGCAGCCTCAGCAACTTCCTCAGCTTTAATCAGGTTGCGTTCTCTGATGAATGTTCGTATCTGATGGGGAAGAGCTGTCAGGAACTGGTCAGCAACCATGAAGTCTCTAAGAGATTCATAACTGTGATCAATTCCTGAACTCTCTATCCAAAAGTCGAACAAACGAAAGAGTGTTACCTGTAACTGCTGAAAGTTCTGGCCAGGCTGCAAGGTGGCATACCTGAAATCTTTCCTGTAAGAATTAGTGGTTTTTTGATATGCTTTAAGGATTGCCTTCTTCAGTAGGTTATAATTACATATGATATCCGGCGACAAAGTTGCAAAGATATTCAAAGCGGTTCCAGAAAATAACATTCTTAACCTGGTAGCCCAGGTGTCAGCAGGCCATTCACAGAGGGTAGCGGTATTCTCAAACCTGATAATGTATGAAGTAATGTCTTCACCATCTGTCAAGGGAGGTAAATTAGGTGTTGGAATATGTGCACTAGCTGCACGTTGTTCCATTACTCCTTCATCTAATTGCTGTTGTGAGAAAGTTAACTTTCTATTCTCTAATTCAAGGCGAGCTTGTTCGAGCTCACAATCCTTTTCTCTCTCCCTTAACTCATATTCTCTGTCCTTTGCTCTTTCCTCAAGTTCCCTTAATTTAACTTGTTCCTCACGTATCTTAGCTCTCTCCTCACGATCAAGTCTATCACGCTCCTTTTTGTCTTCTCTCTCTCTTTATAACTGTCTATCTTGGTTTTCTCTTTCAATTCGATCTCTTTCCTTTTTATCCTCTCTTTTTTTTTCTATTCTCTCTCTTACAAGTCTTTCCTGGATCTTAGCAATAATGAAAGATTCTAAATTTTTCCCTGTTATTCCTAACTTACTTCCAGTGTTCATCCAAAACTGGTATTCCTCCATATTTGCAAGAATAACTTAAACTATCAGGGGAAAATGAAATGGGTATTAAAGAAAACAGAGGGTTCAATTCCTGCTGCGCTCAAACTGCAAATAAATCAGAGGGCTCGATCCCTACTTCAATTAAACAATATGTATTAATGAAAACGAAGGGTTCTATGCAGGCTCCGAGCAAACAGTAAGTAGAATGGGGTCCCTTGACCATCCAATCTTCTCAACAACAAATCAAGAGTGTCCTCCGACAGTTCCCTTGATATAATAAAGAGCTCAATGAAACAAATTGTCACTGGAAAATCTCGGGTCCCTAGAGTCTAATCCTCCAAAGTGTTTCAAGCTCACACACAATTAGGTGGCAGAATTAAATATTATATCCTGCCTGACCTGACTTACAATAAATTGAGACTATAACAATCACCAAATCTTTTAAATACCTGTACTGTAGTGCTACCATAGAGAATGATTACTTATGGCTGGTGGTAACCGTCTGTGGTATGCAGTGTTGAAGTTCCAATGGTAGATTCGAAATGGAGTTGAATCTTGATTCAGTAGAGTTGATCCTGGCAAGGTCGCCACTTGTGAAGGCTTACTCAGCCCTGTAACAACTTCAGTCAGTATTACTCAGGCTGTCTCCTCCTCAGGAAAATTAATGTATAGAAAAACAATATAAACTGACAAACATAAACACTTTATTATTTAGAAAATATAAAATATAAAACACTTAAATATGAAATGTTAATACTACATTAAAGAAAATGAAAAATGAAAAATATAAATGATAACTGAATTCAACGCTAATATAAATGTATATAAAACGTGGGTGTCTTGTGTTGGTGACACTGCATGTTGAAATCGTAGCCGTTGCTGATGATGGGGAGGGGGGTCGCAGGTGTTGGTTACAACCCACTGGCTAGTTCTTCACAGTATAGCCTTGAGTATTCTATCCCGATGAGAGGAAAGCAGGTTCTTTACCACTGCAATGATGAAGGGTTACGTCCTGCAATTTCATACAGGTGCACAGGTAATTAAATCCAAAAATGGGAAGTCTCAGGACGTTAATCCATCTCCATTCGTTCTCTCGTTGATTGACAGGTGACCCTCTCTGTCATCCAAGCTGAAAAGATAGACAGGTTACCCATTGCTTAAGAAATCACTCTCCATGATAAGTACAATACCTAAAAGATGTGGTGATTATTACAACAGTCAACTTAGAGCAAGACTGAAAAGACTAAGTTTATTATTGATCAAAAGTGAAGCTTTCAACCAATAAATCAAATAGAATAAAAGGCAGGCATGTACATACAGTAGAGCTGGGAGCTGTGAGTCTAGTGATTTACTGTTTGACCAGAGCCCCACACGTCACCTTTCGGGGGGGGGGGGGGAAGAGGGAGAGGAAGGGATAGCAGGAGCTAGACTGACCCTACCTTAACAAGCAGCCGGCAGTCAAACTATCACTTTCAGGGAGGGGGAAAAAAAAGCAGGAAAAAGCGGGAGCTTGACTTACCCTACCTTAACTAGTAGCCGGCAATGAAACTATTGTTACTATATCGCTACTCCTATCTATTGAACTTTTCCCTCACAGGTACCCAGGCACCACTAATTCACCACCAAGTTTAAAATTGTGTTCCTGCACAAAAGCTATGTCAACCTTGTATCTATTCAAAAAAATCAGGAAGCACTCTCATTTTACACCATCACACAGACCATTAATATTTATTTTTACAGACAACAATATTTAGAGGTGCATATGTAGAATAATGTGACAAAGTTTCATTATGATTGGCCAACAAACAACAGAGAAAAAAAATATTTAATGACTTTTCATAAATGGCAGCATGACATGACAAATTGGCACTACGAGTGGCACTTCCGACAATCCCAACAGTTAGAATACGTATAACACGACTTCTGGATGCACATATTTCATCTAATATATCTTATTATCATGGTAAAAAAAATACATTTGATAGACTTTTTGGCATTCACCAAAATATCTGCCTTTTACCTCCCACAAAATAAAAAATATTTGATATATTCCCAAAAAAGAAGAACCAACTAGTCAAACACACTTTGTTTTATATTGTCTGTGAAAATCATTTCAATACAATCATTAATAATGGTGTAGTACAGCGAAATAAGTGAAAAAGTTGCTTCCGAGATATAGGCCTGGAACGCCGGCCGGCCTGCCGTCTCAATTTTTTTTTTTTTCGCGAAAATCGCGTTTGTTTCAGTGGTTTTCTAAGTAAACTGATGTTCTAGTGCAGTTATCCTCTTCAAAATACCGTTTTCTATCACTCACAGACCAAACAATACAAGGAGACGAGGAGTAACTCATTTATATCGAAATATTGCTGATGGACTCTCGCCATATTATGGCCCATTTTATTCAGTCTAGAGCATATAACATGTTTGTTTGTTATTTATAGTGTTTATTATATCATATTAGATTAATTCTGATAGATAAATAAGCCGTAGAGTTGATATATAAGCTGATATAAGCGTAATAATGAAGTGATTTCACCTGGCACCTTCTGGAGGGGGAGTACTGCCTAGTGTTCTCAGATGGCTCCCGATTGGCTGGCTCTCTACTGATAAGCTCCACTACTCTTATATGATGCCAAATAATCAATTATTATATTAGAAAGAATAATGCAAAGAAAAAGCGATAAAAAACAAGGAAAAAATTCCAAAAAATACATGGGTTAAGAGCAGACGCGCTACCTACATCGCCGTTACCATACTTGCGGCCGCAGCCGCAGCCGCAGCAAGCAGCAACAAGGCTGCTCCTACATCTTGCCGTCCCCTGGGCCTATCCGAACTCCAGTGATGGCCAAGTTGGCAAGTACTGCTGCAACAACATGCAAGGAACCTATAGTGACATAAAAACTGACGGTGACGACAACGAAATGGACTAAATATGACAAAAGAGGGACCGGCATTCAAGTACCAGACCTGCTGCCAGACGTGAACCAGACATGAGACGTTTTCCACTACAATGAAATAACTGACCTCCATATCAACTGCACCAGTGTTTAACGGGAAGACAACATGGCAGAAAACCTGATCAACTAAATCTCCAAGGAAATGACAGGTCTGTAGGACTTTTTTCTTCAGTGCCAAACGAGGGAAAGAATTGAGCATTTAAACATGGCTGACCGGCATCCAAACAGCCGCTACTGCCAGACGTACAACTAGCGAAGTGAAATTCTCATCTTTACTGACGTTCATCTGTTGACAGTAGCATCATATCTGTACCACCATCATATCACTTGTACCAGTGCTAACGAGAGGGAAACACAGGAGACATCGTCAAATCAACAGTACAAAACTCCAAGGTTATAGGTCGGATATCCCTCAGTGCCAGTCGTGAGAAAGAAGTGAAAAGTTAAACAGTCAAGGTTAATGTTAGTAGCTGACCTATATTCAGCTGACCAGTGTACAGTGAGAGAATCATAGCAGAAAACGCCAAATATATCTATAAACTCAAGGAAAGTCAGGTTGTAGGTGGCGTTACTCCCCTCAGTGTTTTAAAAATGGCTGAGTCAGCAAAACAGGTCAGGAGACAACAACACCACACAACCCCCGATAAATGGAACTGAGGGGGATTTGGAAGGATAAAACCAGGGAAAAGTGAGCAGTGAAGAGGGTTTTGAAGAGGAAATTTTACTAGTAATTCAGTGGTGATTGCTAAAGCAGATACTAAGTGTACTAGGGAAAGGAAAAGAGAAATAAATATTATTGTATATGAGTAAAAGAGCGAAGAGTGAAAATGGCAGGCATTAGGGGGGTACAGGCTGCCATAATTATATTTATATTTCTTCTTCAATTCCATGAAGAAAGTAATCAGTCATGGGGGCTGGAAAAGATGAATGGAGTAACAGCGCCCTGGACAGTAAAAGCCCAACAGTTGCCATCCTACCAGAAAAGTAAATGTCACTATCGCCGCAAGGTATGGCAACACCGCATACCTAAACAAAAACAGTGGCACAAGCTCTTATTGTAGCGCTCTTAAGTGGTGATATCCAAATTAATCCAGGACCTCAAACTATTGTGCAGAGGCAAAACAGACAGATAAATGACGGCAATAATGGCGGTCTAGTAGCTAGGAATGATAACCTTAACTCCATATGTAATGCATACATAGGTCAATGTGAGACAATACAGCCATTATTATCTCAAACACTACCAAACAGGTGCATACACTGTACTAAAGTACGCATGAAAAACAGAAAAGGCACCTTATGTAAAATGTGTAAGGGGTGGGTGCATGATGGATGTATGTACAATTATAGCAACGGTGCCAGAATTCATTTTGTGTGTAACAAATGCACTTTGGCACAGTTACCCTTTAGCAGTGATGACATTGATTTACCTAATTTTAATACAAATGACCCATTGCCATATATTGATGATTATGATTGTTTTATGAAAACAGGCCTTCACTTTATTCATGTCAATGCAAGATCACTTCTTCCTAAATTGGCAGAGATTAGGATTCTAGCTAACAAAATTAGGGCGGCAGTTATAACCATCTCTGAATCTTGGTTGGATGATACGGTGACTGACGACGAGGTTAAAATAGATGGTTACAATATAAAACGCTTAGATAGGAACAGAAAGGGTGGTGGAGTATGTGCCTACATTAGAAATGACTTAGCTTACAACCCAAGACCTGATTTAAATAACAATAAACTGGAGATTCTATGGTTTGAAGTGCTGCTTCCTAAGACCAAACCCATCTTAGTAGGAACTAGTTACCGCCCTCCTACCCAGGACCAGTTCTTAGAAGACTTTTCCAGAGTCTTGTCCGGAGTTGAAAACAATTGCGAGACAATAATACTGGGCGACTTTAATATCTGTTTTCAGCAGCAAAATAACGGGCTATGCAAAAGGTATAAGCAAATTCTAGGATTAAATAGTTACACTCAACTAATTAATACTCCAACCCGGATCACACAGTTCTCAGCCACCCTAATTGACCACATACTTTGTAACCACTCTGAGAACATTAGTCAGTCAGGCGTCATTACCACAGGTCTTAGTGATCATTTCATCATTTACTGCACCAGGAAAATAACTAGGGATAGGATAGGCCTACACAGGACAATAAAAATGAGGTCAACTAGAAACTACAGTAAAGAAACACTGGTAAATAGGCTACACAATTGTGACTGGACAGAGATAACAAGTTGCACAGACGTAAACGATGCCTGGGAAAAATTCAAAACAATGTTCACTACCATCCTTGATAATATTGCACCAGTTAAAGAGGTTAGGATTAAACGAAGAACTGAACCCTGGATGAATACTGAGATATTAGATAATATGAAATTCAGAGACCAGCTGCTAAAAAGATTTAAAGCAAACAGACAGGATATTGCAGCACTAAATGAATTCCAAAGGGTGAGGAACAGAGTACAGAGACTTATAAAAGGAGCAAAGGCAAAGCACTACTGCTCAAAAATTGAAGAGTATAAGCATAACCCCAGAAAGCTCTGGCAACAACTAAAACAGTTGGGGTATAGCCATAAGCCAGTAGATAGGTCTAACATAGTACTCACTATCGATAATGAGGTATGCCACGAAACATCTAAGGTGGCAAATTGCTTTAATTCCTACTACACATCTGTTGCATCAACACTAGTAAGTAAACTAACAGCTGCATCAAATACCTTTAACACAGACTCTGATAAGTTTCAAACATACTATACCAATAAAGGGGTAACCCCAAACAGTTGTCAACTAGTAAGTGTATCTCATGACTTTATTCAAAAAGAACTAAGCAGGTTAAACCCAACTAAGAGCACAGGCCCTGATAACATCCCGTCTAAGTTCCTAAAAGATGGTGCTTCTGAACTGTCAATCCCTATTGCTCACATAATAAATCTATCAATCACCACTAATACAGTACCGGAGGGGTTCAAGGAGGCCAGAGTCACTCCTATCTTCAAGAAAAATAGTAGGTCTGATGTAAGCAACTATAGGCCTGTTAGTATACTCAGTATAATATCTAAAATTCTAGAGAGGGCGGTGTATTCTCAAGTAGTTAAGTACCTTAATGACAACAACATTCTCCATAGCTATCAATCGGGCTTTAGAAGATCCTACTCAACCGACACCTCCCTTATTAATCTGATGGATTACCTGAGAACTGAAATGTCAAAGGGGAACCTCATAGGCATGGTAACCTGCAAAAGGCCTTCGATACTGTCAACCACAATATATTATGTAATAAATTTCAAGCTATTGGTATAGGTTCTGTAGACTGGTTTAAGTCCTACCTTAGCAACAGGAGACAAATAGTCAAAATCAACAAAACAGAATCAGAACCCCTGCCGATAACATGTGGAGTTCCCCAAGGTAGTATTCTGGGTCCCTTATTATTCTTATGTTATGTCAATGATATGCCTATCAGTGTCAAGTGCAAACTCCTACTGTATGCAGATGACAGTGCTCTGTTAGTGTCAGGTAAAGACCCACAAGATATTGCTAATGTTTTAACACTGGAACTGGAGTCCTGCAGCAAATGGTTAGTAGACAACAAACTATCAATACACCTAGGGAAAACTGAAGCCATTCTCTTTGGCACGAAACATAAACTGAGAAGGGTAAATAATTTTAATGTTCAATGTAATGGGGAGCCCATCACTTTGGTTTCATCAGTAAAATATTTGGGAATCCCCTTTGACCCATGCATGTCAGGAGAATTGATAGGGAACAGTGTAGTAAAGAAAGCGAATGCCAAACTGAAGTTCCTGTATAGACAAGCACAGTGTCTACCTACTGAGGCTCGCAGGACCCTATGTCTAGCCCTTATACAATGCCATATGGATTACGCTTGCTCTTCTTGGTACTCTGCCTTGAGAAAAAGACTGAAAGATAGACTGCAAATCACCCAGAACAAAATCGTAAGATTCATCCTGGGGCTGGGACCAAGAGAACATGTAGGCCAGGAAGAAGTACAGCAGTTGGATATGCTGAATGTTGAAGACAGAGTAAGAACTAAGCAGGTTAAACCCAACTAAGAGCACAGGCCCAGCCCTGATAACATCCCGTCTAAGTTCCTAAAAGATGGTGCTTCTGAACTGTCAATCCCTATTGCTCACATAATAAATCTATCAATCACCACTAATACAGTACCGGAGGGGTTCAAGGAGGCCAGAGTCACTCCTATCTTCAAGAAAAATAGTAGGTCTGATGTAAGCAACTATAGGCCTGTTAGTATACTCAGTATAATATCTAAAATTCTAGAGAGGGCGGTGTATTCTCAAGTAGTTAAGTACCTTAATGACAACAACATTCTCCATAGCTATCAATCGGGCTTTAGAAGATCCTACTCAACCGACACCTCCCTTATTAATCTGATGGATTACCTGAGAACTGAAATGTCAAAGGGGAACCTCATAGGCATGGTAACCTGCAAAAGGCCTTCGATACTGTCAACCACAATATATTATGTAATAAACTTCAAGCTATTGGTATAGGTTCTGTAGACTGGTTTAAGTCCTACCTTAGCAACAGGAGACAAATAGTCAAAATCAACAAAACAGAATCATAACCCCTGCCGATAACATGTGGAGTTCCCCAAGGTAGTATTCTGGGTCCCTTATTATTCTTATGTTATGTCAATGATATGCCTATCAGTGTCAAGTGCAAACTCCTACTGTATGCAGATGACAGTGCTCTGTTAGTGTCAGGTAAAGACCCACAAGATATTGCTAATGTTTTAACACTGGAACTGGAGTCCTGCAGCAAATGGTTAGTAGACAACAAACTATCATTACACCTAGGGAAAACTGAAGCCATTCTCTTTGGCACGAAACATAAACTGAGAAGGGTAAATAATTTTAATGTTCAATGTAATGGGGAACCCATCACTTTGGTTTCATCAGTAAAATATTTGGGAATCCCCTTTGACCCATGCATGTCAGGAGAATTGATAGGGAACAGTGTAGTAAAGAAAGCGAATGCCAAACTGAAGTTCCTGTATAGACAAGCACAGTGTCTACCTACTGAGGCTCGCAGGACCCTATGTCTAGCCCTTATACAATGCCATATGGATTACGCTTGCTCTTCTTGGTACTCTGCCTTGAGAAAAAAACTGAAAGATAGACTGCAAATCACCCAGAACAAAATCGTAAGATTCATCCTGGGGCTGGGACCAAGAGAACATGTAGGCCAGGAAGAATTACAGCAGTTGGATATGCTGAATGTTGAAGACAGAGTAAAACAACTGAAGCTAAATCATGTTTATAAAATTGCTCACAAACAATGTCCAGAATATCTTGCTGTCAATTTTGTCAAGGTTGGGAACCAAAGCAATCATAGTACTAGGGGGAGAGAGCACAACTTTGTAGTACCCACAGTCAGTGGCCAGGCTTCAAACACCTTTTATTGTACAGCAATAAAGGAATGGAACAGACTACCCGCACATGTCAAAGCCAGTCATAGCGTGAACCAGTTCAAGAAGAGTGCCAAAAGGTGTCTGATGAATGTAGCTACAGAAAGGGAGGGGAATGATTTTCTATTTTTTAGCTAACATACGTGTAAATTTTACCTTATTCCTTGTAATGACCCTCGTATTGTAGATAGTCTTAATGACCTTGGTGTAGCAGATAGTCTTTTTAGTATGATAATAAGATGTTATCTTCATTGTAGAATAATAAGAAAATATTATAACCTTTATACTATAATAATAAGGTAAAAGGACCCCAATGGAAATAAGTCACTCTGGCTGACTTTTTTGGGTTATCCTAGGTTCTCTACACATATGCTGCTATGTATGATAATTCTATATAACTGTATTTGTGTATACCTGAATAAACTTACTTACTTACTTACTTACTTATGACTATAATTTCTTGTAGAAAAGTCTTAGAATATTGATTCTTGTACCATTGTGTTGCCAAAGAGTTAAGCTATTTTTCTATATGAATAACTCAATTTCCATAATTTTTCGATTTTTTTCTTGAGAGTGTGCTGAAAATTCCTTACAGGTGCCTTTTCCTCTCACTGGCTCTGTTACAAGTGTGGAGGTTCACCCTCCTCCTCGTGCTATGCCTTCCTCCCCTGTCCCCTCCCAAGTTTCTTCCCCTTCTGCCACCTCCAAGGATTCTGCCTCTTCAGTCCCCTCCCACACTTCTTCTCCAGTTCCCTCCACTCTTTCGTCCCCCTACTTTGGTACAGTCCATGACTGTCCCAATCTTTACTCACCCTCCTCCTTCCATCTCCAATATTGTCTCCCATACAACATCTCAGAATATGTTGCAGAGACCAAACCATCAATGGACACTGATCCACCCCCTGTTCCTTCTCTTTCCTCTCCTCCATCTGCTCACCTCATTTCTTCGCAGCACGCCGTTCCTTCACTACTTGAACGTTTTCAGCTGCCACCTCATGTGGACTTTTTTAACCCCTCTAGTCCGTAGGTACCCTTACTTGCGGATTTCTGGTATCCTTATCGTTATCAATCATGCGGCCTCAGGGGTAATCGGGGTGAGCTTTAGATGTTGCTCTCCCGGTTTTCCCCTGTTGGTGTTTGCTTAATAGAACCAAAATTACAATCTGCTGTTATCTATCCCATCTCAGGCTATAATTTATTGTAATCTTCGGATCCTTTTTCTGATGGGACCTTTAATGAAGTGCCCTTCTTCTAAGCACTGATATTCCGTACCATCAGCAATTTGTTCATACTTCGCTGCATTACACAGCAGCCCATATCCACTTGCATAGGTGGTATACAATCTGTTCCTTGCATCTCTCTCCTTCTTGGGCATTATCTATCTCTGATGTTGCCTCTCTTGTCTCGTCCTTACCGCCACCACTTCTGTTACTTGGCGATTTTAATGCCCATCATTTCTTCTGGGGGGTCTCACTGTGATTACCGTGGCATTCAGTTGGAGGCTTTTCTCGCTTTTCACCCCCTCTATGTTTTAAATACAGTTACCCTCACCCATTTTGATCCTCGTACTCACTCTCTCTTGCTCTTCCTCTACTGCACTAGACTTCACCTAGTCTGTTCTCCCAGACTTACATGGCAGCGATCATTTTCCAATCATTCTTACTTCTTCATATTCACCACCTCTTTGTAGCCAATGCTGGCAATTTGATCAATCAAACTGGGACCTTTACTCGCAACTAACTGCTTTTAGTGAGGCTCCTTCTTTGTCCTCTATTGGTGATCTTTTACACCTCTCCTCGTCCTCAGTTATAATTGCAGCTTCTCATTCTATACCCTAAACCTCGGGCAGGCATTCTCAGAAGTGTGTGCATTGGTGGTCTCCTGCTTGTGCTCGTGCAGTACGTTTGAAATGTGCTGCATGGGGCAGGTACCGGTACGATAGAACCACTAATAGACATATTGATTTTAAGCAGTAGCGAGCGGTCGCTCGCTGCGTCATCTGTGATGCTAAACGCACTTGCTGGCGAGATTGTTTCCACCATCTCCTCTGCTTCCTCTATGAGTGCAGTCTTGAAAAAAGTACGGAAATTGAGTGGTAAATACTCTCCTGACCCGGCTCCTGTTCTGCGGGTTGCCGGTGTTGATATAGCAAAACCTGTTGGCGTTGTCATTGAAATTGGCAATCATCTGGTCGTTATATCTCAGAGGCTCCATCTATGCCCCTCGTTTCTTTCCTCAAAGTCTGCCAGAGAGTTAGCACTTCAGGAACTGGAGGCGACACTCTCAGCTTGCCGATCATCGGCAGCAGGGCCAGACGACATTCGTGTTCGGATGTTACAACATTTACATCAGTCAGCCGTTGTAGTTCTCTTACACCTCTACATTCTTATTTGGTCACAAGGAGTTCTTCCCAAGCTGTAGAATTCTGCCATTGTTCTCCTTTTCCACAAACCGGATACTACAGGACATGATGCCTCCTACTATTGTCACATTGCTCTTACCAGTGCAATTTGCAAAGTGAGGGAACGTCTGGTAAATCGACGTTTAATGTGGTATTTAGAGACACACAACAGTCTCTCCACTAGTCAATATGGCTTTCGTAAGGGCCGTTCTACGATAGACCCCTTATTACACTTGGATGCGCATGTTCGTAATGTCTTTGCCAGTAACCACTCAGTTATTGCCATATTTTTTGACCTTGAGAAGCCATATGACGCAACTTGGAGGCATAATATTTTGGCCCAAGCCCACTCCTTAGGCCTCCGAGGCAATCTACCATCCTTCCTTAAGAACTTTTTAAGTTACAGACGATTCCGTTTTCGGGTTAATAATGTGCTCTCCCTGGACTTTGTCCAAACTAAAGGTATCCCACAGGGATGTGTTCTGAGCACAACACTTTCTCCTTGCTATAAATGATTTGGCCTCTAGTCTTCCATCCAATATTTGGTCATCCCTCTATGTTGATGACTTCACTATAGCTTGTGCAGGCGCTGATTGTCACCTCATTAAAGTTTCTCTCCAGCATGCGGTCGACCGTGTTTCCAATTGGGCCACCAAGCATGGGATTAAATTTTCCAGTACTAGAACTCACCAAATTACTTTCACTAGACGCTCTTTCATCTCTGATCATCATTTGTACCTCTATGGTTCACGTATCCCTGAACATGATACAGTCAGGTTTCTAGGCCTTCTCTTTGACCGTAGGTTACCCGGGAAACCTCACATTACCTCTTTGAAGGCAACTTGTCACAGCCGGCTGAGCCATCTTAAAACCTTTGCTCATCTTTCATGGGGAGCTGAGCGTCGTACTCTCCTTCGACGATTATGGTGACCAGATCAATTCAGCGGCCTCTCCTGCTACTCTCTCTACCCTTAATCCCATCCATCACCAGGGATTACATTTATGCCTTGGTGCTTTTCGCTCTTTCCCTGTTGAGAGCCTATATAAAGAAGAGAATGTTCCATCCTAGAACGATCGCCGTGATGGCCATTGTCTTCGCTACTATGTACACTCTCACGATCTCCACAATCCTTCCATTTATAGAATAATTACCGATATTAGTAGACAGTATTTGTTCATCACCCCTGTTTGTTCCGTCCCTTTTCTCTTCGCCTACGTTCGCTCTTATCTTCCCTTCAGTTGCCACCATTCTATGTTCATGTAGCATTTCACTTTTCCCTATCCCCACAGGGAAGTTCCAGCTGTTCGAGTCTGATCTTTCTCACTCCCTTGCTCGAAAGCCCAACTGCCTATGGTAGCTTTCCACTCTCTTTTTCTTGACCGTTTCCGCTCTCATTCTCTTACCATCGCAGTGTACACAGACAGCTCTAAGTCTTCTGACGGTGTCAGATTCACAGCAGTGTTTCCGGACAGTGTCGTGCGAGAGCATTTACCATCTTCGGCTAGCATTTTTACTGCTGAATTGTATGTCATTCTTGCAGCACTTATCCATATTGCATCTTTGCCTGTGTCATCATTTGCTGTTGTTTCAGACTCCCTTAGTGCTTACAGGCTATATGAAAATTTGATACACCTCACCCCCTAGTTCTCCGTATCCAACTTTGGTTATGCCATATCTCTACCAAGCATAAAGATGGTGTTTTTTGTTGGGTCCCTGGTTATGTTGACATACAGAGCAATGACTGCTGTGCAGTCAGCAGTACATGACCTTCCAGTTTCATATAGAGGTGTTCCATTCACGGACTATTTTGCTGTAATAGCTACCCACCTTCACACCAGTTGGCAACAACGTTGGTCTGCTCTGCTCACTAACGAACTTCTTTCTATTAAACCGAGTATAGGTTACTGGCCATCTTCTTTTCATCAGTGTCGAGGTTGGGAGACTACTCTCTACCGCCTTCAGATTGGCCACACTCGTCTTACTCATGGGTATCTCGTGGAGAGGCACCCTGTTCCTCTCTGTGAGAATTGTCAGGTTCCAGTATCAGTTAGCCACATTCAGTCAGACTGCCCACTCTATCAACGAGCACACAGAATTTACTTCCAACATCGTCTCCACTCTGCTGTTCTCTTTTTACCTTCCCTTCTTGCTGATGGACCCTCCTTTCATCCGGACTCTCTCATTGACTTTTTGACAACAACTGATTTACTCCACAAACTCTGATGATGATACCTTTAGCCCTCCCCTCAGCCCTTTCTACCTCAATCTCTTGCTACCCTCTACCCCTGCACTATCCACTGCCCAGCTGTTCTCCATCACCTACTAATCATCCCTTCCCCCTTTTGCCACACGATACCCTCACTTCCTTCCCTCCCCTGCAGTGCTGTATAGCCCTTGTGGTTTAGTGCTTCTTTTTGATAATAATAATATTAATGGACTACTGAAAGCAAATAATTCAGGATAGGAACTGGTCTCAAGGCTTTGCATGTGCAAATCAAGAGCTCTGCTACTGTGCTATATTAATAACTACTGGAATGTGACAACCTGTCTTTCAAATATATCTAAAGGCTTCATTATTTGCAATGTTAACTACATATTTTTTTCCCCCAGTCACAATGTATTATCAACATCAGTACAAATGAAAATCTAGCTAGCTCTTGTTCCTTCAAAGTTAGTGTTAATATAGTTGGAAATGTCATAATCGATAATGCTTAACATGACGAAAATTTGGATGTGAATTGAACCTAATGGTCATGCTAGCTATAATATGGAAAGCAGTAATCTGTTATATTCAGGCATAGTCTGAAGGTATTACTACCTGCAGCCTCGATTAACAATTATATGTGGAACCTTTACCTTACCAATAACTAAAAAAATAGTAATGGACAGTTGTCGCTTTTCTACACGGCTCTAGGATGCAAGATTTATACAGTGTCAGCTGATTCTACAGAGAACACAGTAAAACAAATGTGAGAACCAGAAAAAAAGTACATGGTGCTTTGACTCACACGTTTACCTCTTCTCCATAAATATAATAATAATCAATCACCTACTTTTATATTTGCAGATAAATGAGCTGATGTGGTTGCAATGGTGGGTAGACCATTGACCATCCTTGGCACTCACTCTGATACACGTGTTCTCACTGAGTGAAACATTATGCTCTGTCTTGCGCCAGTTTTGGTATATAGATCGCAATCCATCCTTAAAAAGTGCACAAACAATTAATAATTTGTGCAAATAATTATTATAATTAGAAAACAGTTCTATTCAATTGGAGTCATATAACATTTGTTTAATGCAAGGTATTTTTTTTTTGTCACCAGCTGCTTACCACGAAGGAAGGATGACTAGGAATATGAGTATATATTAATCATTCAGTTAATTGTTATTTGAATTCAGTGCTCAAAAATTACAATCAAAATGATTCTCAGATGCAGCATCTTCACATCTTTCTTAAAAAATATAGGTATTTTGGGTAATGAAGCAGTGATCAATTCTTCAGCACAGAAAGCTCCTTCAATGCCTTAATATAATGTCAAAGGTTAACCTCTTCAAGGAAAGCTCCTTGGCACGGTGAAGAGGCTCTTGGTCTGAGGAATTAGACCTTTTGGTGTCCTTCCTCAGACCGAACCTAATTATCCTCCTCCTCCCCCCCACCCAATCCCATCCTCCCCATCCTCCCTTTTTCCCTTTCCTCCTTCTCCTTCTCATCCCTCTCCTACTCCCTTAATCTTTTCGGACTTTGGGATTCTTCCCACAGGCAATCTAGTTCCTAGGTAAGATAAGATAAGATAAGATTTCGTTCGGATTTTTAACCCCGGGGGGTTAGCCACCCAGGATAACCCAAGAAAGTCAGTGCGTCATCGAGGACTGTCTAACTTATTTCCATTGGGGTCCTTAATCTTGTCCCCCAGGATGCGACCCACACCAGTCAACTAACACCCAGGTACCTATTTGCTGCTAGGTGAACAGGACAATAGGTGTAAGGAAACGTGTCGAAATGTTTCCACCCGCCAGGAATCGAACCCGGGCCCTCCGTGTGTGAAGCGGGAGCTTTAGCCACCAGGCCACCGGGCCTGGGGTAGGGGGAAGGGGACCGGGGTCCATCCAATTCCATTGAGGTCCTTGACTGTGGTGTAATTTGCCGGGGAACCTGGATCACGTGGGGATGTCCCGATCACTCTCCGGTCTTCCAAGGGGTGGCTTTGGGTGTCTTTTTGGATGACGGGTGTATCTCTGGAGGATGCCTGTCGGATTCCAGAGGGTGGTGGCCAAAGGAGGTATGCTTTTTGGCGGGTGTCCTGCTGCCCTCTTTTGTCCACCGAGGTGGCTCGGTGAATGTGAGGTTGC
This sequence comes from Cherax quadricarinatus, assembly GCF_038502225.1. Classification (NCBI taxonomy): domain Eukaryota; kingdom Metazoa; phylum Arthropoda; class Malacostraca; order Decapoda; family Parastacidae; genus Cherax; species Cherax quadricarinatus. The sequence goes on from NW_027195481.1 coordinate 148,341, forward strand.
TATCCAAGATTGCTGGTTTACTGGCATGAAGGGTAGTGTATGGCACGGGTTCCATGCTGCATCTGCACTGCTTGCTGTGCTGAGGTCTCTTGGGCACAGAGGGGGATTTACAGCCCTTTTTATGGCCTCCTAGGAGCTATTCCTCCATGTTTCCCCCCTTTTTCACTTCATTCTTTTTTTTCTAAGAAATGAAGAGGTGATCTAACCATCGCATCCCCAATCCATGAACCCACCTCCCCTGGGTCCCTTCTTGATACTGCACCCCTTTCTGACCCTACATTGTTTTTTACCACTCTTCAGGAACTTCTAATGCCTTTGAACCTATTAATGGTGCTGTTTCATCATCCACTTCAGGTACTGGGGTTTCGACTGAACCCTTTGATTCCAGCCTCTCTCTCTACAGTGCAGCAATTTTCGAATTGCCAGCCCGTCCTACATCAGACCAACTCCGGTCCCACCCCTGAACGCCCGCGACAATTACCTGATGACACTTCTTCTCTTCCTTCTCGTTATACTCAGAAAAGACCTGCACATCACACACTCCCTTTCCACACTCAGTTTCGGAATGCACAATGAACTAAATTCTTTACTTTATGACCGACTTCCTCTACTGCCTATGTTTTCAACCATAATATTGGCAAAGCGTTCCTACACCATGTTAGAGATATATCCTTTCATGCTCTCAAGAGCAGTACATGCATCATCACTGTCCAGAATGCTAACCAAGCTCATGACCTTTCTCTTCATTCAAGTACTGATATTGTTCCTGCCATTATCAAAAAACATCATTCCCTTAATTCTTGTAGTGCCACTGCCTTTCTGCCCCATACCATTATCCAACAGAATTTCCAGACACGTGGCGATGGCATTCTAGAACAGCAGGAACTATAAGACCTCCAAATCCTCAAAGCAGACACTTATGTCCTCTCTGCTCACAGGTGGAGACGATACCCTTGCAATGTAGCTCAATTAACTTTCGACAGCAGTGAACTCCCATCCTTTGTTTATATAGTGGGACATTGTTTAAAAGCTCGAAAGGTGATCCCTAAACTGCAACAGTGTACAAAATTGCTTGCATTTTGGTCATCCAGCAAAATATTGCAGATCTATAGCTGAATGCCCAGTCTGTGGAGCCGATGACAATTCAATACATCTTGTAGTGTGAGGGAAAAGTTCAACAGATAGGAGTAGTGAGCGAGTATATGGTGTCGATAGTTTGTTTGCTGGCTGCTTGTTAAGGTAGGGTCAGTCTAGCTCCCGCTATCCCCCCCCTTTTCTCCACCCCGAAAGGTGATGTGTGGGGCTCCGGCGAAACAGTAATCACTCGACTCACAGCTCCCAGCACAACTGTAAATAAAAGCCTCTGCTCCTATTCTAGTGGACATATTGGTTGAAAGCTTCACTTTTGACCAATAATAAACTTAGTCCTTTCAGCCTTGATTTCCATGTTATGCTTTTAGATAATCACCATTTCTTTTAAATATTGTACTCATCATGGAGAGTGATTTCTTAAGCAGTAGGTAACCTTTGTCTCTTTCCAGCTTAAAATGACAGCTCGGGTCATCTGCCAACCAAAGAAACGTGTTGAAGGAGACGGACTGAAAAAAGTCCTGAGACGTCACTTTTTGATCTATCTACCTGATTAATTGTAGGCAGCCGCAGGCGACTACCCCTCATCTTTGCAGTGGTAAAGAACCTGCATTCCTGTCATCTGGACAGACTATTCAAGGCTGTACACTCTGTGAAGAACTAGTCGTTGGGTTGTCACTCAACACCTGTGACCCCCCCCCCCCGCATCATCAGTAACAGCTACAATTTCTACAAGACGGTGTCAAGCTCATCCAGACACCCCAGTATAACTGTACATATTAGTGTTGAATTCAAATGTCATTTTTCCATTTCATTTTTCATTTTTCTTTCAAGTAGGATACACTCATGTTTTCTTGTTTTATATTTTCATTAATAAATAATAAAATGTTTATCTTTGTGAATTATTTCTTTTTCTATTCATTAATTTTCCTGTGGAGGAGCCAGCCTTGAAGTTGTTACAGGGCTGAGTAAGCCTTCACAAGTGGCAACCTTGCCAGGATCACTTGACTGAATCAAGATTCAACTCCATCTTGAATCTACCATTGGAACTTCAACGCCGCATATCACAGACAGTTACCACCAGCAATGAGTAACCATTCTCTATTGTAGGACTACAGTACAGGTATTTAAAAGATTTGGTGACTGTTAGTCTCAATTTATTGTAAGTCAAGTCAAGGCAGGATATACTAGTTAATTCTGTCACCTTTATTTTTGAGCTCGAAACGATTTGGAGGAATAGACTCTAGGGACCTGAGATTTTCCAGTGACAAGTTGTTTCATTGAGCTATGTTTATTATATCAAAGGAACTGCTGTAGGACACTCTTGATTTTTTGGAGAAGATTGGATGGTCAAGGAACCCCATTCTACTTGCTGTTTGGTCGGAGCCGGCATAGAACCCTCCGTTTTCTTTCGTATATACTGTTTAATCGAAGCAGGGATCGAACCCTCCGATTTATTTACAGTTTAAGCGGAGCAGGAATTGAACCCTCCGTTTTCTTTGATATACCCGTTTCATTTTCCCCTGGTAGTTTAAGTTATTCTTTCAAGAATGGAGGAATACCAGTTTTGGATGAATGCTGGGAGTAAGTTAGGAATAACAGGAAAAATTTAGAAGCTTTCATTAGTGCTAAGATCCAGGAAAGAATTGAAAAGGAAAGAAATGAAAATGAAAGAATTGAGAGAGAAGAAAGTTAGAAAAATAAAGGAGAAAAAGGAGAGAGAATCGAAAGAGAGGAGAAAAAGGAGAGAGATCGAATTGAAAGAGAAAATCAAGAAAGAGAGAGAAAAGAAAAAAAGGAGAGTGATAGACTTCATAGTGAGGAAAGAGGTAAAATACGAGAGGAACAAGTTAAATTAAGAGAACTTGAGGAAAGAGCAAAAGATAGAGAAGTTAAGGAAAGAATTAGAGAACATGAGTTAGGTGAAAGAGAAAAAGATCTTGAGGTTGAGAAATCTCACCTGGAATTAGAGAATAAAAAGTTAACTTTTACACAACAACAATTAGAGGAAGGAGTAATTAAACATCATACAGCTAGTCTGCATAGTGCCACACCTAATTTACCTCCCTTCACAGAAGGTGGAGGCATAACTTCATACATCATTAGGTTTGAAAATACCGCTACCCTCTATGAATGGCCAGCTGACACCTGGGCTACCAGGTTAGGTATGTTATTTTCCGGTACAGCTTTGAATACCTATGCAACTTTGTCGCAGGGTATATGTAATTATAACCTACTTAAGAAGGCAATCCTTAAAGCATACCAAAAAACCACGAAAATTCTTAAAGGAAAGATTTCAGATATGCCACCTGACAGTATGGCCAAAACTTTCAGCAGTTAAAGGTAACACTCGTTTGTTCGACTTTTGGACAGAGCTCAGGAATTGATCACAGTTATGAATCTCTTAGAGACTTCATGGTTGCTGACCAGTTCCTGACAGCTCTTCCCCACCAGATACAAACATTCATTTGAGAACATAACCTGATTAAAGCTGAGGAAGTTGCTGAAGCCGCTGACTTATGTGCTGAGGCTCACAATTCCTATAAAGACCTAAAGGGATCGAACCCTAAGGGCAAGGGTTCACCAGATCTTAAGAAATCAAAGCCTCTAGTGGAAAGTAAATTGGCGTCTTTTATTTCCGTTTGTCATTTATGTGGTGTTAAGGGACATAAACGTCCTTATAAGAAAGTGCAAAAAGTCGGAAGATGTTTTAAAGACTGTAATGACCAGGCACCCTTCTGTTCAGGAACAGTTAATTGACTTAATGTGTCTACCATTTTACGAGACACTGGATGCACATGTATAGTCATTTCTGATAAGCTGTTCCCTAACCTTAAAGAAACTCATTCCTCTGCTATACTTTCAGACTACTTGGGCTGTACAGACACTTTTCCTACCATCCGTTGTTACATTAGGTCTAAATAGTTCACAGGTTGGTCTGAAGCCGTACTAGCTCCCATCACTTCTTGCTCCGTTCTAATAGGTAATGTAAAGGGGGCCATTCTTTCTTCTGAGGTTGACCTTTCATCACAAAAGATGGACATGAGTGTTTCAGCTCCTCTTCCTGTAGAGTCAGAAAAGCCCCTCGAAAGTTCAGATAAGACAATGTCTCGTGATATTCATGTGGGGTTAAAAACCAGTGATGCTACTCTCGAAAGCGAGGTAGTAGGATCACCGGTTCACTTGTTAGATGAAAGTGAGGATATCGCCTCCGATACCATAAATGTCTTGACTAGGGCTCAGACCAAAGCCCAAGCTTCTCCTACTGTCCATCCTTCGATTTTCCCTGACTTTAAGTCTTTAGATATATCGAAGGACTCCTTTGTCAATTTACAACGTAATTGCCCTTCTCTTCAGAATTGTCATAATGCCGCTAAACAAAATCAAGTTATCCAAAGGAAAAACTTTTCATATAAATTTGAATATATAAAAGGTATCTTGTATAAATCAGTATTCAAATTAAATTCAGATGAGATAGACTATTCCATCTTAGTTGTTCCAAGTCAATGCAGAGATGACCTACCAGTGGCCGGACATTTCTAGCATCGTAAAACCTTGAATAAAATTAGGGAAACCTATTTTGGGCCCAAAATGTCCTCAGATATCACTCCCTATTGTAGATCATGTAAAGTTTGCCAACTGTCATCCTCCCGAAGTACCCGGCGAGTACCTATGGTCAAAATGCCAATTATTACAGTACCATTTGAAAGAGTAGCTATTGACATCGTTGGTCCTTTATCACCACTTTCATCTGGGGAACATAGATATATATTAACATTAGTTGATTATGCTTCGAGTTTCCCTGAAGCTGTACCCTTAAAGTCCATAACTACTACGGAGTTGGCTGAAGCCCTTTTGTCCATCTTCTCCAGAGTTGGCATCCATAGAGAGATTTTGTCTGACCGTGGGACACAATTCACATCTGACTTAATGCAACTTCTCTACCAACTTCTGGGAGTGAAGCCTCTCTTCACAACACCATATCAGCCCAGCTGTAATGGGAGGATTGAGCGCCAGCATTCAGTTCTCAAATCCATTTTAAGGAAACTTTGCTCCCTTAAACTTAAGGAGTGGCATCATTACCTACCCTGTGCTTTGTTTGCCATGCGGGAAGTTCCCAGTGACTCTTTGGGGTTTTCACCTTTTGAACTTCTCTATGGTAGACAGGCCAGAGGTCCATTGTCCATCCTTCATGACATATGGACTAATGAGGAGGTGAATGCTGAGGTTCAATCTTCTTATCAGTTTCTCCATGACCTTCGGTCCAAACTTGAGGAGACCTCTGACATAGTTTCAAAAAAATTAAGCTTGTCAATGGACCAGTACAAAACCTATTTTGATTCCAAAAGTCAGAGAAGTTTTAAAGTAGGGGATGAGGTTCTGGTACGTTTACCAATAAAATCAAACAAATTATTAGTAGTATGGAAAGGTCCGTATAAGGTACTGGAAATTTGTGGGAAAGTTGATTACCTCATAGAAGTCAAGGGGAAACCTGAGCTTTATCATATCAACATTCTTAAGAAATATTACCGAAGAAATTCGGTTAACTGTTTGAATAACTTTGACTTAGTTTTTCCAAACAAACTTGATAAGACAACTGATGAGTGTAAGGTGTGCGTAATTGAAACCTCTAACTTAGACTGACAGAGAACTACATGACTTGGTGACTCTGGACCACTCAGGTGCAACAAAGATTAATATCAATGAGTCTTTTGATGACAATAAGAAACATGAACTACTTCAATGTGTGAGCAACTTCTCAGATGTTTTTACTGATATTCCAGGTGTCACCTCCACGGTAGTCCAAAAGATTGACTTAGTCACGGACAATCCTATCAGACGGAAATTATACCCAGTTCCAGTTCACCTTAGGGATGTATTTGACCGAGAGGTAGACAGATTATTAAAGCTAAAGATCATCGAACCTTCAGTATCTGCATATTGCTCACCAGTAGTCATGGTTAAGAAGGAGGATAATTCATATAGACTTGCTATTGACTTCAGAGGACTTAATACTATAACTCGGTGGGATGCTGAGCCTATGCCTTTAATACATAGCGATCTACACAAATTTTATGACTCTTCCTTCTTTTCAGAGATTGATATTGCACAAGCATATCATCAGGTAATGTTCGATCCTTCTTCTAAGCAGTATACTGCTTTTCCTACCCTCCAAGGACTGATGCAGTATAGAACTATGCCCTTCGGTTTGGTAACTGCCTGTGCTACCTACGTGAGACTGATGAGAAAAGTCTTGGGTAATATGCCAAATGTTTCAGTTTATTTTGATAACATTTACACAATGACATCCACGTGGGGCAAGCATATACAAACATTAACATCAATCTTATGTAGGTTACGCTCACATGGCCTCTCTGCCAAGCTGAAGAAATGCTTCCTTGGGTATAACAAGATTAGATATCTTGGACTGATCCTTTCTAATAACTCTTTGCAGCCTCTCCCCAATAAGATGAAAGCTTTATTAGTTTAAATTCCCCAAAACCAAGAAGCCCATGCGTAGCTTTCTTGGTTCAGTAAATTTTTATTCACGGTTTATCCCCAATATTACCGGTCTTACAGGCATCTTATCCAACTACCTTAAGAAGTCTGTGAAGGAACCTCTTGAACTTTCCGATGTAGCTCGAGAAAAGTTTAATGAGATTAAAAACATCTCCAAAGACCCTATACTTAAGATCCCAGATATTAATAAACCATTTTGTTTAAGAACTGATGCCTCCAATATTGGCTTAGGTGCAGTGTTACTACAATACCATGATTGTACACCCTTCCCTGCATGCTTCCTAAGCTGGAAACGTCTTTCTGCAGAAACTAGATACTCCACCATAGGAAAAGAATGTTTGGCCCTTGTGTGGAGTATCTCCAAACTTAAATTTTATTTACTGGAAAAAGAATTTATTTTAGAGACTGATCATAACCCTTTGATATACCTAGAAACAGTCGCCTCTTGAGGTGGACATTGGCATTCCAAGCTTTTAAGTTTCATATTGTGTATATCAATGGTTCATCCAATTATTTCTTTGACTGGTTAAGTCGTAACAGTCAGTAGAACATTTGGTGCCTCACGCGACTTCTTGTTAGAACTTTTTCCTCGCCTATTCTTCTTATACTCCTTGACTATAAGTCTTTGTATGGGGGAGTGTGAGGAAAAAGTTCAACAGATAGGAGTAGCGAGTGAGTATATGGTGTCAATAGTTTACTGGCTGCTTGTTAAGGTAGGGTCAGTCTAGCTCCCCCTGTCCCCCCCATTTTCTCCACCCTGAAAGGTGGCATGTGGGGCTCCGGCAAAACAGTAATCACTTGACTCACAGCTCCCAGCACAACTGTAAGTAAAAGCCTCTGCTCCTATTCTAGTGGACATATTGGTTGAAAGCTTCACTTTTGACCAATAATAAACTTAGTCCTTTCAGCCTTGATTTCCATGTTATGCTTTTAGATAATCACCATTTCTTTTAAATATTGTACTTATCATGGAGAGTGTTTTCTTAAGCAGTAGGTAACCTTTGTTTCTTTCCAGCTTAGAATGACAGCTCGGGTCATCTGCCAACCAGAGAAACATGTTAAAGGAGACGAACTGAAAAAAGTTCTGAGACGTTACTTTTTGATCTACCTACCTTATTAATTGTAGTCAACCGCAGGCGACTACCCCTCATCTTTGGAGTGGTAAAGAACCTGCGTTCCTGTCATCTGGACAGACTATTCAAGGCTATAGGCTCTGTGAAGAACTAGTCATTGGGTTGTCACTCAACATCTGTGACCCCGCCACATCATCAGAAATGGCTACATTTTCTTCAAGATGGTGTCAACCTCAACCAGACACCCCAGTATAACTGTATATATTAGCGTTGAATTCATATGTCTTTTTTCCATTTCATTTTTCATTTTTTTTTTCAAGTAGGATACACTTATGTTTTCTTGTTTTATATTTTCATTAATAAATAATAAAATGTTTATCTTTGTGAATTATTTCTTTTTCTATTCATTAATTTTCCTGAGGAGGAGCCAGCCTTGGTAATGCTGACTGAAGTTGTTACAGGGCTGAGTAAGCCTTCACATGTAGTCTACCTCCCTCTTACCTTAATTGTCATGAGGCTCACCAATCTTACTCTCGCCATTGCCAAGTTTACTTAAATGAGCGAGAAATCTATTGCCTCAAAGAGGCAGAAGGTTTCCCCTATGCTATGGCAGTTTCTCATCAATGCCTCCAAGGGAAAACTTACCCATATTGCTTATTCTCGTGATTCTAAACGTTCCCCCACATCTACAGTCCCTTTCCATAGTCACACCTTTCTCTATTATTTTTTTTTTGCTGTCCTGGACTCAGAAGTCCCTACCTAAACACTTCAGTCTGTTCTCGTTTCTTCTTGTTTTCCCTCACAAGTTCCGATATCGACAAGACTTCATACAACATCTACTCCCCATCGCCCGTTTACCTCTCAGATGTCCAAAAAAATCCCCATTGTTCAAATATCCTTTAACCCGTCCTTCCCTTCTACCTCCACATTTTACCTTTTCAGTCTCTGTACCTGGTTCTTCACCTCTCACTGGCTCGGTTACGAGTTTGGAGGTACACCCTCCTCCTCGTACTGTACCTTCCTCCCCTGTCCCCTCCCAAGTTTCTTCCTCTTCTGCCCCCTTCCAGGTTTCTGGTTTCTTCCTCTTCTGTCCTCTCCTACACTTCTCCAGTTCCCTCTACCCTATCGTTCCCTCATATTTTGGTACAGCCCATTGCTGTCCCAATCGTTACTCACCCTCCTCCTTCCATCTCCAATATTGTCTCCAACACAACGTCTTTGTCTTCCGAAACACTTGAAGCTATCTCAGATTATACTGAAGACTAAACCATCAATGAACACTGAGCCATCTCCTGTTTCTCCTCTTCCCTCTCCTCCATCTGTGCAACTCCTATCATCACAGCTACCCATTCCTTCGCTGCTTGAATATTTTCTGCTGCCACCACATATGTACTTTTCTAACCCTTCTAGACTGTAGGTAACTTTACCTGCAGATTTCTTGCATCTTTCTCGTTACCAATCATGGCCTATTTACAGTGGAATATCTTGGGCCTCAAAGGTAATCAGGGTGAGTTTTAGATGTTGCTATCCCGGTTTTCCACTGCTGGTGTTTGATTACAAGAACCAAAATTGCACTCTGCTGTTTTCCATCCCATCTCAGGCTATGATTTATTGTTGATAAATTAGACACATGTGCAACTCTTGGGTATCTTTATTGAGGAAACGTTTCGCCACACAGTGGCTTCATCAGTCCATACAAAGGAGAATCTTGAAGGACAGGAGGAGAATGAGGTAATCAGTCCCTCAATGATTTATTGTATTCTTCGGATCCTTTTTCAGATGGAACCTTCAATGAAAGTGCCCTTCTTATATGCACTGATATTCCATACTGTAAGCTATTTGTTCATACATCGCTGCATTACACTGCAGACTGTATCCACTTGAATAAGTGGTATATAATCTGTTCCTTGTATCTCACCCTTCTCGGGCATTATCTATCCTGGATGTTGCCTTTCTTGTCTCGTCCTTATCGCTACCACTTCTGTTATTTGGCGATTTTAATGCCCATCATTTCCTCTGGGGGTCTCACTGGGATTCCCATGGCATTCAGTTTGAGGCTTTTCTCGCTTCTCACCCCCTCCATGTTTTAAATACAGGTACTCCCACCCATACTGATCTGCGTACTCATACTCTCTCTCTCTTGCATCGATCTCTTTGTTTGTTCTTCCTCTCCTGCACTAGACTTCACCTGGTCTGTCCTCCCGGACTTACTTAACAGTGATCATTTTCCAATCATTCATACTTTTCTTTCATATTCACCACCTCTTCGTAGCACACGCTGGGAATTTGATTGAGAAAATTGGGACCTTGACTTGCAACTAACTGCTTTTAATGAGGTTCCTTCATCGTCTTCCACTGATTAGCTTTTACACGTTTTCTCGACCTCAGTTGTAACTGCAGCTTCTCATTCTATTTCCCAAACCTCGGGCAGGCATTCTCAGAAGTGCATGCCATAGTGGTCTCCTGCTTGTGCTTGGGCAGTACATTTGAAACGAGCTGCGTGGGGCAGTAACCGGTACAATAGAACCACAAAGAGACCTTGATTTTAAGCAGAAGCGAGTGGTTTCTCGTCATGTCATCCGTGACGCTAAACGCACTTGCTGGCGAGGTTATGTTTCCACCTTCACCTCTGCTTCCTACATGAGTGCAGTCTGGAAAAAAGTACTGAAACTGAGTGGTAAATGCTCTCCAGATCTGGTTCCTGTTATTGAGGGCTGCCGGTGTTGATATAGCAAATTCTCTTGATGTTGTCATTGAAATTGGTAATCATCTGGTCCATATTTCTCAGAGGCTTCATTTATGCCCCTCGTTTCTTTCCTCAAAGTCTACCAGAGAGTTAGGGCCCTTAGACTTTTTTCTCTCAAAGAAGAATCTTATAAAGTGCCTTTTACACTTCTGGAACTGGAGGCAACACTCTCAGGTTGCTGATCATCGGCAGCTGGGCCTGACGGCACTCATATTCGGATGTTACATTTACATCAGTCAGTCCTTGCGGTCCTCTTACGACTCTTTAATCTTATTTGGTCACAAGGAGTTCTTCCCAAGCTGTGGAAATCTGCCATTATTTTCCCTTTACACAAACCGAGTACTACGGGACATGACGCCTCTCACTATCATTCCATTGCTTTTACCAGTGCAGTTTGCAAGGGGATGGAACGTCTGGTAAATCGACGTTTAATGTGGTATTTAGAGACACACAACTGTCTCTCCACTAGTCAATATGGTTTTTGTAAGGACCATTCTATCTTCGATCCCTTACTATGCTTGGATGCGCATGTTCGTAATGTCTTTGCGAATAACCACTCAGTTATTGCCATAATTTTTGACCTTGAGAAGGCATATGACACAACTTGGAGGTATAATATTTTGACCCAAGTCCACTCCTTATGCATCCGAGGCAATCTGCCATCCTTCCATAAGAACTTCTTAACTGACAGACATTTCTGTGTTCCGGTTAATAATGTGCTCTCTCCGGACTTTGTCCAAGCTAAGTTGTCTCCCAGGGATGTGTTCTGAGCACAACACTTTTTCTCCTTGCTATAAATGATTTGGTCTCTCTTCTTCTCTCCATTATTTGATCATCACTCTATGTTGATGACATCTCTATAGCTTGTGCAGGAGCTGATTATCACCTCATTACGGTTTCTCTCTAGCATGAGTCAACCATGTTTCCAATTGGGCCACCACACATGGGTTTAAATTTTCCAGTACTAAAGCTCACCAGATTACTTCCACTATACATTCTGTCAGGACTGATCATCCATTGTACCCTGAACATGATACGGTCAGTTTTCTAGACCTTCTGTTTGACCGTAGGTTATCCTGGGAACCTCACATTAGCTCTCTGAAGGCAACTCGTCACAGCCGGCTGAATCTTCTTAAAACCCTCGCTCATCTTTCATAGGGGGGCTGATCGTAGAACTCTCCTTCACCCACATTCAGCACCAATTTTATCGAAACTCGATTATAGTGACCATATTTATTCGACGGCCTCTTCTGCTACTCTGTCTAGCCTTAATCCTATCCATCACCAGGGATTACATTTATACCTGGGTGTTTTTTGCTCTTCACCTGTTGAGAGTCTCTATGCAGAAGCGAATATTCCATCCTTGTCCGATCGTCGTGATGCCCATTGCCTTCGCTATTATGTTCGCTCTCATGATCTCCGCAGTCCTTTCATATATAGAATAGTCACTGATGTTAGTGGACATTCTTTATTTGTTCATTGTCTGTGTTTACTCCGTCCCTTTTCTCTTCGCCTACATTCGCACTTGTCTTCCCTTCAGTTACCACCTTTCTATGTTCATGTAGCATCTCACGTTTCCCTACCCACTTGGGAAGTTCCAGCTGTTATTGTCTGTTCTTTCTCACTGCCATGCGCGAGAGCCCAACTGCCTACGGTAGCTTCCGCTCTCTTTTTCTTTACCACTTCTGCTCTCATTCTCATGCCATTGCAGTGTACACAGATGGTGATAAGTCTTCTGAAAACGTCGGATTCGGAGCAGTGTTTCCAGACAGTGTCCTGAGAGGGCATTTACTATCCTCGGCTAGCATTTTTACTGCTGAATTGTATGCCATTCTAGCAGCACTTATCCATATTGAATCTATGCTTGTGTCACCATTTGTGGTTGTTTCCTTAGTGCTTTACAGGCTATACGAAAATTTGATACACCTTACCCCCAAGTTCTTGGGGGTCCCTGGTCATGTTGATGTACAGTGTACAGAATAATGAAGAGGCAGACACTGCTGTGCGGTCAGCAGTACATGACCTCCCAGTTTCCTATAGTGGTAATCCATTCAAAGACTATTTTGCTGTAATTACTACCCACCTTTGCACCCATTGGTAACATCGGTCTGATCTGCTCTATAACAAACTTCATTCTATTAAGCCGAGTATAGGTTACTGGCCGTCTTCTTGTCATCAGTGTCGAGGATGGGAGACTACTCTCTCCCTTCTTCGCATCAGCCACACTCATCTTACTCACTGGAATCTCATAGAGAGGCGCCCTGTTCCTCGCTGCTAGAATTGTCAGGTTCCAGTATATGTTAGCCACATTCTGTTGGACTGCCCACTCTATCAACAAGCACACAGAATTTATCCCCAAAGTCGTTTCTGCTCTGCTGTTCTTTCTTTACCTTCCCTTCTTACTGATGGACCCTCCTTTCATCCGGACTCTCTCATTGACTTTTTGACAGCAACTGATTTTTCCACAAACTCTGATGATAATACCTTTAGCACTCCCCTCAGCCCTTTCTACCTCAATCTCTTGCTACCCTCTACCCTACCTGCACTATCCACTGTCCCACTGTATTCAATAACCTACTAATCATCCCTCTTCTTCTTGCTAGCCGATACCCTCACATCCTTCCCTGCCCTGCAGCACTGTGTAGCCCTAGTAGTTTAACGCTTCTTTTTTTATTACAAAAATTTGTGGTTGTGTCCTTCCTCCTTCTCTTTTGTCCACCGAGGTGTCTCGGTAGATGTTGCTATCCCGGATTGCTAGTTAACTGGCAAGAAGGGTAGGGTATGGCATGGGTTTCATGCCGCATCTGCACTACTTGGGTGCAGAGGGGGATTTCTGGCCCTTTTTGCCCTTCTTTTTTTCCTAAAAAGCAAACAGAAAGAAGTGATCTAACCATGGAGTCGCCAGTGCCTTCAGCCCCTTCCTGATACTATACCCTGTTCTGACCCTACCTCACTTATACTGCCCCTGCACCTCTTGCTGGTGCCATTTCGTTGCCCACTTCAGGTACCGGGGTTTCAAATGGCTGCCTTGATACTTTTGCCTCCGCTCTTTTTTGACTATACTTTCGGCTTCTCCCTCTATGGTGCAGCAATTTTCGAATCACGCACCTGTCCCACGTCAGACCAACTGCTGTCCCACACCTAAATGCCAACAACAATTACCTGATGATACTTCCTTGCCTCCTTCTCGTTTTACTCAGAAAAGACTGACACATCACGCACTCCCTTTCCACGCTATGTTTTGAAATATACAATGGAATAAGTTTTTTTACTTTACGACCGACTTCCTCTACTGCCTATCATTCTGACCATAGTATTGGCAAGGTGCTCCTACACCATGTTGGTAGAGATATATCCTTTCATGCTTTCACGAGCGGTACATGCATCATCACTCTCCAGAATGCTAACCAAGCTCATGCTCTATGTGTTCTTACAGCTGTCGATACTATTCCTGTAACAAATGAAAAACATCACTCCCACAATTCTTCTAGAGGCACTGTCATTCTGCCCCATATCATTGTCCAACAGAATTTCCAGACATGTGGCGATGACATTCTGGAACAGCTAAAACTCCAAGACCTCTCAGTCCTCAAATTAGACACCTATGTCCTCCCTGTCTGCGGGAGGAGACGATACCCTTGCACTGCAGCTCGCTTAACTTTCGACTGCCCTAACATCGTTTAAAAGTTCAAAAGGTGATCCCTACATCGCAACAGTGTAGAAATTGCTGGGGTTTTGGTCATCCAGTGCAATATTGCAGGTCTATAGCCATATGCCCAGTCTATGGTGCTGATAACCATTCCAATACATCATGTAGTCTACCTCCCTCTTGCCTTAATTGTCATGAGGCTCACCCATCTTACTCTCACCATTGCCAAGTTTACTTAAATGAGTGAGAAATCCGTTGTCTCAAAGAGGCAGAAGGTTTCCCCTATGCTAAGGCAGTCTCTTATCTACCCTTCTAAGGGAGACTTACCCATATTTCATATTCTAGTGTTACTAAACGTTCCCTCACCTCCTAGGTCCCACCTTCCGCAGCATCCTCTGTAGTCACCCCTTTCACAGTCACTCCTCTCTCTAATTCTTTTACTGTCCTGAACTCAGAAGCCCCTACCTCAACACCTTATTCTGTTCCCACTTCATCTTCTCGCTCACAAGTTTTGGTTTCGAAAAGGCTTCACAGAACACCTCCTCCCCATTGCCCCTCTACTTCTCATTAAGTCCAAAAAATTCCCATTGCTCAAATCTCCTTTAACCCCTCCTTCCCTTCTTTTACCTCCACATTTTACCTTTCCAGTTTCTGTACCTGGTTCTTCACCTCTAACTGGCTCTGTTACAAGTTTGGAGGTTTACCCTCCTCCTCGTACTGTACCTTCCTTCCCTGTCCCCTCCCAAGTTTCTTCCTCTTCTGCCCCTTCCCAGGTTACTTCGTATTCTGTCGCCTCCCACACTTCTTCTCCAGTTCCCTCTACCCTTTCTTTCCCCCTAGTTTGGAACAGTCCAGCGTTTCCTCGATCTTTACTCACCATCCATCTTCCATCTCTAATATTGTACCACATGCAACGTCCTTTTCCTCAGAACCACTAGAAGATATCTAAGAATATATTGAAGAGACTAGACCACTGATGAACTCCGAGCCACATCCTGTTCCTTCTCTTCACTCTTCTCCGTCTGCACAACTTCTTTCTTCGCAGCATCCCAATCCTTCGTTGTTGTCCTCAGAACTACTAGAAGTTAGCTAGGAATATATTAAGGAGACTAGACCATTGATGGACACCGAGCCACATCCTGTTCCTTCTCTTCATATTTCTCCGTCTACACAACTCTTTTCTTCGCAGCATCCCAATCCTTCGTTGCTTAACAGTATTCTGTTACCTACACATATGGACTTTTGTAACCGTACTATTCCGTAGATACCTCCACCTTCAGCCTTCTTGTATCTTTCTCTTTACAAATCTTGGCCTATTTACAGTGAAATATCCGCGGCATCAGAGGTAACCGGGGTGAGGTCCAGGTGTTGCTGTCCCAGTTTTCCCCTGTTTGTGTTTGTTTACAAGAACCCAAATTACTCTCTGCTGCTATCCATCCCATCTCAGGCTAGGATTTATTATATTCATCGGCTTCCATTTCCCGTTGGGACATTTAATGAAAGTGCACTTCATATACACATCGATATTCCATACCGTCAGCTCTTTGCTCACACTTTGCTGCACTACACTGCAGCCAGAATGATAACAAATTTCCACTTCCGACAGCATACTCCACCAATATTCAAAAGTCTAAATCTGCTCACCATAAAGAACATCAATACTTATTCAAAGGACACACGACCATAACACAAGACACAGATCTTTTTTTGATGTACCCCGTGTCTATATCACACTGTGTAAAAACTCTATGCACATGAAGGGCATCGAAATTTGGAAATCATTACAAGAAAATACTAAAGCAACCCGGACTGAAAATCAATTTAAGACTCTTCTCAAAAGCCATTTACTCACCCTAGACTAAATACTCAATACTCAGTATTTAACTTTACCAAAAAATCTCCTAATTACCTAAGTCTTACAACTTCAAGACTAGATGCCCAAGTTCATACATTGACTAATACTGGTTTAGAAAGACACGTAAGTAAACACTATGACATATTTATTAGAAAACGTTTCGGTCCTGGGACCTTGATCACTTCTAACATACAGAGGTAGAAGTGATCAAGGTCCCAAGACCGAAACGTTTCTAATAAATATGTCAGTGTTTGCTTACGTGTCTTTCTAAACCAACTTGTCAGTATTTATTACCAAGGTTTATGCCGTTGACTAATGCTACATAATAGTATAAATATCTACCCAAAACAATACTGCCCTACACCCAATTGTAGCATTCACAAACTGTAAGCTACTTTTAGCAAATCATAATGTTATTTGCCCAAAATATAATTTCAATATTTACTATTGAAGCTATTTTCCATTGTCGACAGGAATATAATTGAATCATGTTTCATAAAAACAGCTTTGAAAATAATATGAATACTTCCTTTGCTTTATATAAATTAGATTCATTTATAATTAATAGAACTATTGTATAGCTTAAACTATGATAAATTTCTTTGATATTAAGTAGTCAGTAAGTCATTAAATTTAGTCTGCCCATAATGCCTAGGAATGATAGAGGCTTTCCTTGAACTGCAACTCATTATTGTAAATACATAATCGGAATGTGCTACTTGCAAAGAAATAAAATAATTTGAATTTGAATTTGAATAAGTGGTATACAGTCTGTTCTTCGTATCTCTTTCCTTTTCACGCCTTATCTATTCCGGATGTTGCATTTCGGGTTTTTTTTAACCGCCACCACTTCTGTTACTTGGCGATTTTAATGCCCACCATTTCTTCTGAGGGGTCTCACTGAGACTCTTGCTGCATTCAGTTGGAGGCTTTTCTCGCTTGTCTCCCCCTCCATGTTTTAAATACAGGTTCTCCCACCCATTTTGATCCTTGTACTCATTCTCTCTCTTACATCGATCTCTTGGTCTGCTCTTCCTCCTCTGTACTAGACTTCACCTGGTCTGTCCTCTCGGACTTGCATGTCAGTGATCATTTTCCAATCATTCTTACTTCTTTATATTCACTGCCTCGTAGCCCAAGCTGGCAATTTGACCAAGGAAACTGGGACCTTTATTCGCATCTAGATGCTTTTAGTGAGGTTCCTTCTTTGTTCCCCATTGACGAGCTTTTACACCTCTTCTCGACCTCAGTTTTAACAGCAGCTTCACATTCTATTCCCCAAACCTCGGGCAGGCATTCTCAGAAGTGCGTGCCTTGGTGATCTCCTGCTTGTGCTCGGGCAGTACGTTTGAAACGCGCTGCGTGGGACAGGTACTGGTACAATAGAAAGACAGAGACATTCCTTGATTTTAAACAGAAACGAGCGGTCGCTTAACCATGTTATTCATGACGCTAAACGCACGTGGTGGTAAGATTATGTTTCCACCTTCACCTCTGCTTCCTCTATGAGTGCAGTCCGGAAAAAAGTACAGAAACCAAGTGGTAAACACTCTTCCGACCCGGCTCCTATTCTTCAGGTTGCCGGTGTTGATATTGCAAACCCGTTTGACGTTGCCACTGAAATTGGTAATCATCTTTTACCGCCCAATAAGCCTGACCTCAATTGTAGGCAAATTACTAGAGTCAATTATAGCTGAGATTATAAGAAGCCATCTCGATAAGCATAGCTTGATTAATGATACTCAGCATGGATTCACAAGAGGCCGGTCTTGTCTAACTAATTTATTAACTTTCTTCAGTAAAGCTTTTGAGGCTGTTGACCACAATAAAGAATTTGATATTATTTACTTAGATTTTAGTAAGGCTTTTGATAGAGTTCCGCATCATAGACTGTTAAAGAAAGTGGCAGCTCATGGCATTGGGGGAAAAGTGCTCTAGTGGATCGAGTCATGGCTCACAGACAGGAAGCAGAGAGTGTCCATAAATGGGGTTAAATCCGAGTGGGGATCTGTAACAAGTGGCGTTCCACAGGGATCAGTCTTGGGCCCGTTGTTGTTTATAATATATATCAATGATCTTGATGAGGGAATTACTAGTGATATGAGCAAATTCGCCGATGACACAAAGATAGGTAGGATAATTGATTCAAACGTAGATGTTATGGAACTTCAGGAGGATTTAAACAAACTCTATTCTTGGTCAGAAAAATGGCAGATGCAGTTCAATGTAGATAAATGCAAGGTTCTGAAGCTTGGGAGTGCCCATAACCCTAGTACTTATAAGTTAAATGATGTAGAACTTAGCCATACAGATTGCGAAAAGGACTTGGGGGTTATGGTGAGCAGCAACCTTAAACCAAGACAGCAATGCCTAAGCGTACGTAATAAGGCAAATAGATTACTGGGATTTATATCAAGAAGAGTAAGCAACAGAAGTCCAGAGGTCATACTGCAGCTTTATACATCATTAGTAAGGCCTCACCTAGGTCTCCGTATTACAAAATGGACATAAATTCGTTAGAAAACATTCAGCATAGGATGACTAAATTAATACATAGCATTAGAAATCTTCCTTATGAAGAAAGATTGAAGACTCTTAAGCTACATTCACTTGTTAGACGAAGAATGAGGGGAGACCTGATCGAAGTGTGTAAGTGGAAGATAGGTATTAATAAAGGGGATATTAATAAGGTCTTGAGGATGTCTCTCCAAGAGAGAACCCGCAGCAATGGATTTAAATTAGATAAGTTTAGATTTAGAAAGGACATAGGAAAGTATTGGTTTGGAAATAGGGTAGTAGATGAGTGGAACAGTCTACCTAGTTGGGTTATTGAGGCTAGGACTTTGGGTAGTTTCAAATTTAGGTTGGATAAATACATGAGTGGGATGGGTTGGATTTGAGTGGGACTTGCACATCAGAGCTTATTTCTTGGGTAGCATTGAAAATTGGGTAGGTCAAATGTTTGTTAGTGGGATGAATTGTAAAGGACCTGCCTAGTATGGGCCAACAGGCCTGCTGCAGTGTTCCTCCTTTCTTATGTTCTTATGTTCTTATAACCACTCAGTTATTGCCATGTTTTTTGACCTTGAGAAGGCATATGACACAACTTGGAGGTTATATATTTTGGCCCAAGCCCACTACTTATTCCTCCGAGGCAATCCACCATTCTTTCTTAAGAACTTCTTAACTGAAAGAAATTTCCTTGTTTGGGTTAATAATATGCTTTCCCCGGACTTTGTCCTAGCCTCAGGGATGTGTTCTGATCACAACACTTTTTCTCCTTGCTATACATTATTTTGCCTCTATTCTTCCATCCAATATTTGGTCATCACTCTATGTTGATGACTTTGCTGTAACTTGTGCAGGCTCTGACTGTCACCTAATTGCAGTTTCTCTCCAGCATGAAGTCAACCGTGTTTCCCATTCGGCCACCAATCATGAGTTTTAATTTTCTAGTACTAAAACTCACCAAACTACTTCGACTAGACGCTCAGTCGTCTCTGATAATTCCTTGTACCTATATGGCTCGTGTATCCCAGAACATTATACAGTCAGGTTTCTCGGCCTTCTCTTTGACCGTAGGTTATTCTACAAACCTCACATTACCTCTCTAAAGGCAACTTGTCATAGCCGGGTGAACCTTCTTAAAACCCTCGCTCATCTTTCAAGGAGGGATGATCTTAGAACTTTCCTTCGCCTATTTTCAGCCTTAAATTTATCGAAGCTCGATTATGGTGTCGAGATTTATTCGGCGGCCTCTCCGGCTACTACCGCTAGTCTTAATCCCATCCATCGCCTTCACTATTATGATCAATCTTATAAACTCCAATATCTTTCCATATATAGGATAGTCACTGATGTTAATAGACGTTGTTTATTTGTTCGTCGCCCCTGTTTACTCCGTCCCTTTTCTCTTAGCCTACATTCACACTTGTTTTCTCTTCAGTTACCATCTTCCTATGTTCATGTAGCATCTCACTTTTTTCTACCCCCTTTAGAAGTTCTAGCCGTTCGTGTCTGTTCTTTCCAACTGCCATGCGCGAGTGCCCAACTGTCCACGGTGGCTTCCTGCTCACTTTGACCACTTCCGCCTTCATTCGCATGTCATCGCAGTGTACACCGATGGTTCTAAGTCTTCTGACGCCGTCGGATTTGCAGCAGTGTTTTCAGACAGTGACGTGCGAGGGCATTTATTAACTTCGGCTAGCATTTTTACAGCTGAATTATATGGCATTCTTGTAGCACTTATCCGTTTACATCTATGCCTGAGTTACCATTTGTGGTCGTTTCGCATACCCTTAGTGCTTTACACGCAATACGAAAATTTGATATACCTCACCCCCTAGTTCTTCATATCCATCTTTGGTTATACCGTATCTCTAGCAAGAACAAAGATATTGTTTTTTGTTGGGTCCCTGGTCATGTTGGCATACAGGGCAATGAACAGGCAGACACTGCTGCGCGGTCAGAAGTACATGACCTCCCAGTTTCACATGGAGTGTTCCATTCACGGACTGTTTTGCTGTAATTACTACCCACCTTCGCACCCATTGGCAACAACGTTGGTCTGATCTGCTCCATAACAAGCTTCATTCTATTAAACCGAGTATAGGTTTCTGGCCCTCTTCTTGTCATCATTATCGAAGTTGGTAGACTACTCTCTCCCGTCTTCACATCAGCCACATTTGTCTTACTCACGGGTATCTTATGGAGAGGCGCCCTGTTCCTCTCTGTGAGAATTGTCAAGTTCCAGTATCTGTTAGCCACATTCTGTTGGACTGTTCACTCTATCAACGAGCACGCAGAATTTATCTCCAACAGTTGCCAACAGTCGCTAGAACCCTCCCACACAGGTCTGCTATTGTACCCGACCTATAATTAGTGATTCCAGGGAGAAAAACATTTCTGTTGCAATGCGAAGAGGTGCAAAATCTCGAGGAAATACGAAGAGTGTACAGTTTGGTAGAAATATGGTAAACAGTATATAGTTGTTAGTACTTATTGTGATTGAATTACGTATACAGTGTGGTAAACCAGTAGTTAGCAGCGGTCGCTATATACACAACAAAAATCATTATTCCTCCAATAATCTTCATATACTGAAGCCACCGGCGCCCAAACACGCAAGTTATACTTTCTGTATCAGACTGAACACATATTGCTCTGTTTAATTTTTTTTCCAGTAGTCCTTTTCATGAGCTAGTCCAAAATCACCCAGTGAGCCTAATCCAGATCTGCCCGGGTTCATCCAACGACCAGATTCAAACGGATTCGTCGATAACAATGTATCATCTGACTGGTTTCACTAACTGATCAAACGCCCTTATCAAACACTCAAACAGTAACTTCAACAAATAGTTACAATACAGATAGACAGATCTACTGTTAAAGTGCTTATTAGAAAACATATATACAATGATCCACTAACTGGATTCTTCCAGATTCGCTGGATTCGGGCGGATTCAAACGGTTTCGTTGGAAATAAACTGGATTCGGGCAGATTCAAACGGTTTTGTTGGAAATAAGTCAAATCGGAAGAACTGTTCCAAAAAATTAAATACTTCGGGGAATTATGGACTACATAGCTAGCAAAGTTGTCTAGTATTGTAAAATGACCACCACTATGAAAGTCTATATAGTCTGCAGAAAGGGTAAGGGACGAAGACAAGCCTGGATTGCTTGCATCTCTGTGGTCAATGGTCCCATAGTATATGCAGGGATTTTAAACCAGTGACCACACTTGACATAAACTCAGAATGTTTTTGTGTCTGCCCAAACGAGATACACCTGTATGAGGAAATGACATCCATATTAAAAGACAAGAACACCAATAAAACATCCTTCTTGAAAGACATGTCAGCATGGTATGACAGCTGGGAAAAAAAGATGGGTGGTAGGGACGGGGCTGTCTTGGACTGTGCTTCTGAGGGTGCTAGTACTGTCCTGGAGGACAGTGCTGAGGGTGCTAGTGTTGTCCTGGAGGAAAGTGCTCCAGAGGGCCCTAGTGTTGTCTTAGAAGATAGTGCTCGTGAGGGTACTAGTGTTGTCCTGGAGGACACTGAAAACAACGTTATTCAGTCTACAGAGGATCAAAATAGAGATACTGCTGGAGATGGATTAAAATGAGATGATGCCTCTGGGGATAGTGTCGACACACTACCAGCAAAATCAATAATCCTACATCACCTGAAAACACTTCTGGAGCAGAGGAACGGACACTGACCTCTACCCCAGAACAACAGATATTAGAATGAGCAAATAAAACCCTCGTAAATTCCACGAATACTACATTTGTCTTTGCAAACATACAAGGTCTAAAGCTGTCATAAAACAACAAAATTCCCTACATCAAGGGACTGCTCATGAAGTCAAATGCAATGTTTGCAGCATTCACAAAGACCCACATAAAGTCTCATTATGACAACGAAATATGGATCCCAGGTTATAACCTATTCTGATACGACAAAATAAACAGGCAACAAGGGGGCGTTGGCCTGTATGTCACAGAGTTGCTCATTTGTACAGAACTACTAAACACCTCAAATGATGTAGTTGAAGTTTTGGCGATAAAGATCGAAAACTAAAACCTTGTCATTGTGGTAGTATACAAGCCTCCAGATGCAACTTCCAAGCAATTCCAGGAGTAGCTTGAGAAAATTGACCACTGTCTGGAAATATCTCCCAACATCTGCCCCAAACATCTTATTAATAGGAGATTTTAACCTGAGACACCTAAAATGGACGGGTATAGCAAACAATGTTTTAGCAGAGATCACCCTGGGAGGCAGCTCAGATGAAAATTCACACACACACGAACTATTAAATCTCTGCAACAAATGCACCTTAAACCAGCAAATAATAGAGCCGACAAGACTAGAGAATACGCTGGACCTCATCTTCACTAAGTGACGATCTGATACGTAATATAACTGTTTCAAAGACAATTCACTCAGATCACAACATAATAGAGGTACAGACATGTATCCACAGGGCTCCGGACCAGAAAAATGTGAACAGTCATGAAGGTCTCTTCACGAAATTCAATTTTAATAACAAAAACATACAATGGGATCAAGTAAACCACGTCCTAAATGAAACAAGCTGGGAAGATATCCTAAACAACACGGATCCAAACATTTGCCTTGAAAAAAATAATTATGTGGGTCTTGAGATCTGCTCAAGACATATTCCATTAAAAGAAAGAGAAGATGTATACTAGAAAGAGACAGACGTTCCCAACACAGACGAAGGCGAAGAGTCACAGAGCGGTTCAGTGGGATCAATATATCTGAAATACGAAGGGAAGCACTAGTCAATGAAATTGCATATATTGAACTTAGGCTGAAGGAATCTTACAGGAGACAAGAATCACAGGAAGAACTAAAAGCCATAAAGGAAATTGAAAAAAAAAATCTTTTTCTCTTATGCCAACTCTAAGGGAAAAACAACATTAGTACTGGGCCCCTGCTTAGGTGGGATGGGACATACACAGATGATAGCCAAGAAACGAGTGAGATACTAAAGTCCCAATATGACTCAGTGTTCAGCAAGCCACTGCCCACTCAAAGGGTCGACAATCCAAATGAATTCTTCATTAATGTAACCCAAAATTTGGTCATCCCAAAAATCTCGGATATTATTTTAACTCCACAATACTTTGAAGAGGCAATTAATGACATGCCCATGCACTCTGCCCCTGGCCCAGACTCGTAGAACTCCTTGTTCGTGAAGAATTGCAAGAAACCCCTATCACGTGCCTTCAGCATTTTATGGCGAGGGAGCATGGACACAGGGGTAATCCCACACACACTAAAAACAGCAAACATAGCCCCACACCACAAAGGTGGCAGTAAAGCAATTGCGAAGAACTACAGACTGATAGCACTAACATCCCGTATCATAAAAATCCTTGAGAGGGTTCTAAGAAGCAAGATAGCCAACCACCTAGATACCCGTCAATTACACAATTCAAGGCAACACGGGTTTAGAGCAGGACGCTCCTGCTTGTCCCAGCTACTGGACCACGATGACAAAGTCCTGGATGCTGTAGAGGATAAACAAAATACAGATGTAGTAAACACAGACTTTGCAAAAGCTTTCGACAAGTGTGACCATGGTGTAATAGCACACAAAATGCGGGATAAAGGAATAACGGGAAAAGTTGGTAGATGGATCTACAACTTCCTGACAAATAGAACACAAAGAGTAATAGTAAACAGAGTAAAGTCCCAGGCAGTCACAGTAAAAAGTTCTGTTTCACAAAGCACAGTACTCGCTCCCATTCTATTTCTCATCCTAATTTCTGACTTAGAAATGAAAGCCATAGCTCCGTGTCTTCTTTTGCAGATGACACCCGGATCACCATGGCAGTGACCTCCATTAAAGACACTGCAAGACTCCAAGCAGACATCAACCAAATCTTTGAATGGGCCACTCAAAACAATATGAAGTTCAACGAGGAGAAATTTCATCTACTCACATACGGAAAACTTGAAGAAATTAAAAATGTATCAGGGTTTACCACAAATTCTAACCATACAATTGAGCGGAAAAGTAATGCGAAGGACCTGGGAGTGATAATGTTGGAGGATCTCGCCTTCAAAGACCACAACAATGTATCTACGTCATCTGCAAGAAGAATGATGGGATGGATAATGAGAACCTACAAAACCTAGGGACGCCAAGCGCATGATGATTCTCTTCAAATCGCTTGTGCTCTCTAGGCTGGAATACTGCTGTACACTAACGGCCCCCTTCAAGACTGGCGACATTGCAGACCTGGAGAGTGTACAAAGAGCTTTCACGGCACACATAAGTGTGATAAGATACCTAAACTACTGGGAATGATTGAAGGTCTTTGATCTGTATTCCCTCGAATGCAGGCGAGCGAGATACTTGATAATATACACTTGGAAGGTCCTACAGAGATTGGTGCCAAACCTGCAGACGAAAATCACTCCATATGAAAGCAAAAGACTCGGTAGGAGATGCAACATTCCCCCGATGAAAAGCAGGGGCGCCACAAGTACACTGAGAGACAACACAATAAGTGTCCGGGGCCCAAGACTGTTCAGTTGCCTCCCAGCATACATAAGGGGGATTATCAATAGACCTCTGGCTGCCTTCAAGAAGGCACCGGACAGGCACCTAAAGTCAGTACCTGACCAACTGTGCTGTGGTTCGTACGTTAGCTTGCGTGCGGCCAGCAGTAACAGCCTGGTTGATCATACCCTGATCTACCATGAGGCCTTGTCTCAGACCGGGCAGCGGGGGCGTTGACCCTCTCCAGACAAACTCCAGGTAAACGTCGTCTCCACTCTGCTGCTCTTTCTTTACCTTTCTCTCTTGCTGATGGACCCTACTTTAATCCAGATTCTCTCGTTGACTTTTTGACAGCAACTGATTTACTGCACAAACTCTGATGATGATGCCTCTAGCACTCCCCTCAGTCTTTTCTACCTTAATCTCTTGCTACCCTCTACCCCTGCACTATCCACTGTCCCGTTGCACTCAATAACCTAATAATCATCCCTCTCCCTCTTGCTACCCAATACTCCTGCATCCTTCCCTGCCCTGCTGTGTGGTTTAGCGCTTCTTTTTGATTATAATAATAATGTCACAGGTTAAGAAATATTTGTTCTAGATATAATTAAAAGTTCTTATGCAGTCTGTGAAAGCCACGATAGAATGTACATGTTCTTTTATTAAAGACTACGAGTACTGTTTAACCGAAAATAAACTTTTGCTAAACTGTTTTCTATTAGAAATGGTTATGAATAAAATTCAGTGAAGTAATTCCATGCATTTCAAATTTTTCCACCAATACCAGAATGTGGAGTAATATAATTCTTCATCTTTCAATGTATTGTAAGTCGTGAGATACTTCCAGCAGAGTTTGAAGCACACTTTCTGCAATGGATGCCTTTGTTTCATTCGAAAATACATGATATATCTTAATACATTCTCGTTTGATGTGTTTGAGGAACACTGTGCTATTATACGTACGTATAAAGTCTCGATACACTCTTCGACTCAACAGTCTACAATATTCTTCAAAGCTTGTAAAGTGGTCAGAGTTTTAAGTTGTTTTAAGTGTTTTTAAGTTTGAGACCAAATATGGTAATTTGTAATTAATTTACCATTTGAAAAAGTAGATTTCACTGATTTAGTAGACATATGACTAATGGGAGGAATCCATGAATATGCGGGTTGTTCATGGGTTATTGAATGCACTGAATAATTTTATTTAGATTTATTTTAATGATATATAAAGTTCATTTGGATTCTCATGTGGATTACACCAAGAAGCTTCAAGGGAGACAGCACATTTTCATTCCTGTGATTATAGATGGATTGTGTATTGCGAACTTTTGCAGCCTAGAACTGTTTCAAGAATGGAATCAAATGATGCAATATACCAAGAAGTGAATAATAATAAAAGGGTCTCAGTCACGTTAAGTCGTCTGTTGATGATTTAACAGTAACTGATGACAAATTCCTCATCAAGGGGGGGGGATCCATGGTGCGGTGAAGAGGTTACCTGGAGGTTACCTGGAGTTCATTCCGGGGATCAACGCCCCCGCATCCCGGTCCATGACCAGGCCTCCCGGTGGATCAGGGCCTGATCAACCAGGCTGTTACTGTTGGCCGCACGCAGTCCAACGTACGAGCCACAGCCCGGCTGATCCGGCACTGACTTTAGGTATCTGTCCAGCTCTCTCTTGAAGGCAGCCAGAGGTTTATTGGTAATTCCCCTAATGCTTGGTGGGAGGCTGTTGAACAGTCTTGGGCCCCAGACACTTATGGTGTTGTCTCTTAGTGTACCAATGGCGACCCTGCTTTCAACTTGGGGTATTTTGCATCGCCTGCCCAGTCTTTTACTTTCGTAGGGAGTGATTTCTGTGTGCAGATTCAGTACCATTCCTTCCAGGATTTTCCAAGTGTAGATTATGATATATCTCTCTCTCCTGCATTCCAACGAGTACAAGTCAAGTGCTTCCAAGCGTTCCCAGTAGCTAAGGTGCTTGACAGAACTTATATGTGCAGTAAAGGATCTCTGTACACTCTGTAGATCTGCGGTTTCACCTGCTTTGAATGGAGATGTTAATGTACAGCAGTAGTATTCCAGCCTAGAGAGAACAAGTCATTTGAAAAGGATCATCACTGGCTTGGCATCTCTCGTTTTGAACGTTCTCATTATCCATCCTATCATTTTCTTTGCTCTTGTGATCGTGGCACCGTTGTGACCCTTGAAAGTGAGATCCTCAGACATTACTACTCCCAGGTCCCTTACATTATTTTTCCGCACTATTGTATGGCCAGAGTTTGTAGTATACTCTGTTCTAGTTATTATCTCCTCCAGTTTTCCATAACGGAGTATTTGGAATTTGTCCTAATTGAACATCATATTGTTCTTATGTTGCCCACTGGAAAACTTTGTTTATATCTTCTTTGAGGTTAACCGTGTCCTCAGCAGATGACAGCCTCATGCAGATCCTAGTATCATCCGCAAAGGATGATATGTTGCTGTGGTGTATATCCCTGTCTAGGTCTGATATGAGGATGAGGAATAAGATGGGGGCGAGTACTGTGCCTTGTGGAATAGAGCTCTTCACTATGGCAACCTCCGATTTAACTCTGTTGACCACTACTCTTTGTGTTCGATTTGTTAAGAAGTTGAAGATCCATCTCCCCACTTTCCCAGTTATTCCTTTAGCACGTATTTTGTGCGCTATTACGCCATGATCGCATTTGTCAAACGCTTTTGCAAAGTCTGTGTATATTACATCTACATTCTGATTTTCTTCCAGTGCATCCAAGGCCATATCATAGTGATCCAGTAGTTGTGAGAGGCAGGAGCGGCCTGCCCTGAACCCAGGTTGCCCTGGATTGTGCAGATTTTGGGAATCCAGGTGATTAGCAATCCTGCTTCTTAGCACACTTTCAAAGATTTTTATGATGTGGGACGTCAGAGCTATTGGTCTATAGTTCTTAGCTAATGTTTTGCTGCCACCTTTATGGAGTGGGGCTATATACATTGTTTTAAGTGACTGTGGAATTTCATCCATGTCCAAGCTCCTCTTCCATAGTGTACTTAGGGCACGTGAGAGGGGTTTCTTGCAGTTCTTTATGAATACAGAGTTCCACGAGTCTGGGCCCGGGGCTGAGTGCATGGGCATGTTGTCAATGGCTTTCTCGAAGTCTATCGGAGTTAGGGTAATGTCGGAAATCTGGCATACATTTATGGAGTTTTTAGGCTCATTCATGAAGAAATCATTTGGGTCATCGATCCTCAGACTGATTAGTGGCTCACTAAACACAGAATCGTACTGGGATTTCAGTATTTCACTCCTTTCCTTGTTGTCATCTGTTTAAGTCCCATCCTGTCTGAGTAAGGGCCACATACTAGATGTGGAATTTGCCTTGTTTTTGACATATGAAAAGAAATATTTCGAATTTCTTTCATTTTCACTAATTGCTTTAAGCTCTTCATGTCTCTCCTGGTTCCTGTAAGAGCCATTAACTTAAGTTCGATAGTTTCCACTTTCCTGGTCAGCACCTCTTTCCGTGTATCAGATATTCTACCATTCCTGAGGAGCTCAGTGACTCTTTGTCGTCTTCTGTAGAGGGAGCGTCTTTCTCTCTCCAGTTTACTCCTGCTCTTCTTCTTAGGGGAATATGCCTAGAACATGCTTTAGCTGTCAGGAAGTTGATCCTTTCAAGACACTGGTTTGTATCCATGTCATGTAACCTCTCTTTTTCTCTCCATATACTCTTCCCTCCTTGCATCACTTCTACTTTGTAAAAACCTCTCATATGCTAACTTTTCCTCCCTTACTACTCTTTTTACATAATCATTCCACAAAACGCTCTTCTTCCCTCCCGCACTCACTTTCCTGTAACCACAAACTTCTGCTGAACACTAACACTACATTCTTAAACCTACCCCATACATCCTCGACCCTATACTCTCACTAGCCCATCTATCATCCAAAAGTTGTTTATATCTTGCCCTAACTGCCTCCTCTTTCAGTTTATGCACCTTCATTTCTCTCTTACTTGCTGATTATGTTTTCCTTGTATCCGATCTACCTTTTACTCTCAGTGTAGCTACAACTAGAAAGTGATCTGATATATCTGTGGCCCCTCTACAAACATGTACATCATGAAGTTTACTCAACATTCTTTTATCTACCAATACATAGTCCAACAAACTACTGAAATTACACACTACACACACACACACACACACACACACACATATATATATATATATATATAAGTAGTCGATTTTTCCACTGGGGGGTCCCTTCCGGTTTAGGGCCTTCCACTGGGAGGTCCCTTCCGGTTTAGGCCTTCCACTGGGAGGTCCCTTCCGGTTTAGGCCTTCCACTGGGCAGTGTATCCGGTCTAGGACCAGCGGCTGGAGGGTCACCTTTTCACACCTAGGTGTTACTTCCGGTTTTGACCATGACCTCGCCCTCGAGACTACCTCACCCTTGACCCCCCCAACCAATACCCCCGCCCACGACCCCCCCCCCTTCGCGACCCCGCCGTCGCGCCGCGCGCCCGCCCGCGCGCCCGCCCGCGCCCTTCGCGACCCCCCCGCCCGCGCGCCCGCCCGCGCGCCCCACCCGCGCGCCCGCCCGCGCCCTTCGCGACCCCCCGCCCGCGCCTTCTGCTGCGCCTTCTGCAGCGTCGTCCGGATCGCCCCCGCGCCTCGAATTTTTTTCCGATTTTTTTCGATTTTTTTTGAATTTCATTTTCTTGTGCTCTCCATCTCCTTGGATCAAGGTTTTTGGATTCCCCCCCTATAGGGTTTTCGAAATTCTCCAATTCCTCGTATCAAGTTTTTTGGGTACCCCTCCTTTCACCCCCCATCCCCAAACAATTTCTCAATATCAAAGTCTCCACTTCCTCGGATCCCCCCTCCCACTATCACCCCCCAACCCAAAAAATTTCTCGAGAATACAAGTTTTGGATTCCCCCCTATGGGGTTTTCGAAATTCTCCAATTCCTCGGATCAAGTTTTTTTGGGTACCCCTCCTTTCACCCCCCATCCCCAAACAATTTCTCATTATCAAAGTCTCCACTTCCTCGGTTACCCTCCTTTCACCCCCCATCCCCAAACAATATCAAAGTCTCCACTTCCTCGGATCCCCCTCCCACTTTCACCCCCCAACCCCAAAAAATTTCTCGACAATACAAGTTTTTTGGGTACCCCTCCTTTCACCCCCATCCCCAAAAAATTTCTCGATAATACAAGTTTTGGATTCCCCCCTATGGGGGTTTCGAAATTCTCCATCTCCTCGGATCAAATTTTCTCGATAATACCAAGACTCCATCTCCTCAGATCAAATTTTTTGGATCCCCCTATGGGGGGGTTTCGAAAGTCTCCATCTCCTTGGATCAAGGGTTTTGAATTTCTCCAATTCCTTGGATCAAATTTTTGGGTACCCCTCCTTTCACCCCAAATTTTCTCGACAATACCATGACTCCATCTCCTCGGATCAAGTTTTTTTGGATCCCCCCTATGGGGTTTTCGAAGATCAAGTTTTTCTCGAAATCAAAGTCTCCATCTCCTTGGATCAAATTTTTGGATTACCCCTCTCACTTTCACTCCCACCCCAAAATTTCTCGATAATACCAAGACTCCATCTCCTTGGATCAAGGTTTTTGGATTCCCCCCTCTGGGGGTAAGCATTCAAATGAACTCCTCCTATGGGACATGATGCTCTCTCTTACTACAGGTCTAAACAAGTGTGACGTCAGTATTCCTCTCATTAATGTGTTTACTCGACGGTCAGTGACGTCACGCGATGACCCCCACACACACAGGCTGAATCATGACGACCCTTTTAGTTCATTAAAGTTAATAAGGGGATATAGTACCTACATCATAGGGAAAACATTTTCATCATC